>NW_012149230.1:1173215-1201042 GCF_000956105.1 Propithecus coquereli
TAGTTTTTGTGATTTGTTATACGTTCTTGCTTTGAATTTTTTTTTTTTTTTTGGAGACTCTCATTATCTGTTTATCAGATCCTCTTTGCCTACCTTCATTATTGTCCCGTTCTCTTAAATTCACTTTTATCTTTTCCATTATTATTTTACTATTTCCTTCCCTCTGCTTACTTTATGTGTATTTTTCTCTTCTTCTTCTAGTTTCTTAAGGTGGAAGCTTAAAGTATTGATTTGAGACCATTCTTTTTTCCTTATATAATCATTATTATTTCCAACTAAGTACTGTTTTACCTGTATCCTACACATTTTGATGTGTTGGATTTTCATTTTTTTTTTCAGTTAAAAATATTCTCTAATTTTCTCCTGAGACTCCCTCTTTGACGCATAGATTATGTAGAAATGTGTTGTTTAATTTTCAAGTGTTTAGAGATTTCCCCTTTTTCTTTCTGTTATTAAATTCTAATTTAATTCCACTATTTTCAGAGCCCATATGATTTATAATTTCAAGTCTTTTAAATTTATTAAGGTTTGTTTAATGACCCAAGATATGACCTGTCTGGCTGAATGTTCTGTGTGCACTGAAAATAATATATATTTTTCTGTTATTGATTAAAATGTTCCATAAATGGAAGTTAGATCTCATTTAATGACAGTGTTTTTTGCTTCTATATTCTTGCTGATTTTCTCTCTATTAATTAAAAGTTCTATTAATCCATATTAGTGGGAGAGGAGTGTTGAAGTCTCCAACATTAATTGTGAATTTGTTTATTTCTCCTTTCAGTTCTTTTAGTTTTTGCTTCATGTATTTTCAACGCTCCGTTGTCATATGCACGTACATTTAACTTTGTTATGTTTTCTCAGTGAATTAATTCCTTTTATTAATATACAATGTCCCTCTTTAACTCTGCTAACATTCTCTACTCTAAAGTATACTTTGTCTAATATTAACATAGCCACTCCAGCTTTCTTTTGATTTGTGTTGGCGTGGCCTATATTTATCCATGCTTTTAATTCTTTTATTTTTAATGTACCTATAACGTTATGTTAAAGTGAGTTTCTTGTAGACATCATGTAGTTGTGTCATTTTTTTATCCATTCTGACAGTCTTTGTCTGTAATTGTGGTGTTGAGATCATGTACATTTAATGTAATCATTGATATATTTGGATATAAGTGCACCCTTTTATTGTTTGTTTTCAGTTTATTCCTCTGGGGTTTTTTAAATGTTTTTCCTTTCTTTTCTTCTTTTATGATATTTGGACATTTTTAAATCTTCCCTTCTAATTTATCTATTATGTATTTTAGAATATCTATCTATTTTACTAATTACTGTAGGGATTAAAATATACATAATAATAATGATAATAGAGTTTTCATTCTATTTGAATTAATACTTTACCACTTCAAGTGAAATGTAGAATTTTGCCACTGCATAGATCCCTTTACTTTCCCCACTGTATGTTGTCGTATGTATCATTCATTTAAAACTCCATCAGACAATGCTGTAATTTTTGCTATCAACTATAAAACATATTTTAAAGAACTGAAGGGGCAAAGACTAGTTTATTTGCACAAATATTTACTATTTTTGTTATTTTACTTATTTCTGTCATTTTATTTATTTTTTGATTTTTAAGAATTTCCTTCTTTTACCTTCTATTTCTCTTAGGGCACTATTTGTTCTGTTTATTTTTTCTGTGTTCCTATGAGTTTAAGTTTTTATTTCTAATTTTTTAACTTATAAATCTTTCCTGAGTTTTGGCACTTCATTTCTGAATATTTCTAATTCTGATTTATGCTATTCTTTCATGCTATTGTATGATATACTTAATGTCTTTTATCTTGCTTTGAAATAAAATGTTATGGTTTTGGTATGTCCTAAGGCATGTCTTTTGCTATGCTTTAATTATCTGTAGGGATATTATTCAGTTCCTCATGATCTTTTATCTAATAATTTTTTGTTGGATGCTTCCTGCTTCCAGACGCAATTTAGTAACTGACACTGCGCTAGTCTTCCTACTGTTAAATAACTATAAAATTGTTACAAAATATATGAGGCAACTGTCGTCCGGTGGTGAAAAAGTGGCAATGTGAGTCTCCAATTGCTGAGAAAAGGGAAACCTATTAGAAACCTATAATTGCTTTGCTCTTTTCCTTGGGACAATTTTCTGACTAAAGAATAGAGAGCTGGATTCTGAGCAAAACCTAGTCATTTTGCTGAGCTGAAGAGAAAAAAGTAAAAATTCAGAGCAGCTGAAGTGTGTGGAATCTGTGGGTCAGAGCAACAGAAAGGAGGAAGCTCTGCAGAGAGGCGGCCGCAGACATTTGTGTAGAGGAGTCTCCTGCGAGTCTGCTGCTGAAGAACATGCTGCAAACACGAGGGTGAGTGTGCCCAGGGCTAGCAGATAGCAGCTCATTTTTGGGATGAGACAGAACAGATACTAGAAGTCGGCCAATGGTGGCGGAAGAGTTGTGCCCAGGATGAGAGCCAATGGCCCTAACAGAGCAGAGAGATCTCAATAATTCGTTAACATCTTGGCACTGTGCTGAAACACCAGAAAAACTGTGCCTTCAGAGCAAAAAATAAGCTTTAGAATAAAACTTACTCTAGAACCACTCTAACAAAGCCTACAATCAAACCCACACAGACAGAATCTGATGCCTAGCCTTGCCGAGTTGGAGGTTCTTTGAAAGCCTACAAGTATAGAGTCATGAGCAGATAATTTACCTGCTTACTAGGACAAAAATAAATACTCTCCAGAGGGCATTAATGGAATCTAGGGTCTCTATTATATGTTTTCCAGAATATTTGTATTACCCATATGCTAAGTACTGCATTTTAAAAAAAACATGACTCATGCAAAAACAAAAATTGGAACATATGTTCAAAAAATAAAGATAAATATGTTCAAAGAATTAAAGAAAAATACAATCTCATATAATGAAAATATAGGGAATCCAAGCAGGAAAAAAAAAAAAAAAAGAAAAACTATAAAAGAAAAAAAATGTAAATTCTAGAACTGAAAAGGACAAAAACATTAAAAAGTTACCTGATGGACTTAATAGCACATTAGAGGTGGCAGAATAAATAGTAAACGTAAATGCAGAGTAATAGAAATTACCCAGTATGAAAAGAGAAAAAATAATGAAAACTAGACAAGCCTCAGCAAAAGGGACAGTAAATAATGGTTTCATATGAATGTAACTAGAGATCCTGAAGGGGAATAAATTTGTATTGAGACAGAAAACAAAATTGAAGAATTTTGAAGAAAATACTTGAAAAATAAATGAGTAAAAACTTCCAAATTTGATGAAAAATGCTAATCTACAGATAGAAGAAATTGAGCAAATCCAAGTGCAATAAATATATAAAGAACTAGTCAGACTGCTGAAAATCAAATGAAGAGAGCATTTTGAAAGCAGTAGAGGAATAAAGCAGAACACTGTATGTACAATGGGGCTACAACGTGAATAATCATTGACTTCCTACTAAGACCAATGGAGGCTGAAAGAAAATGGTACAGCATATTTATCATACTAAACACATAATTATCAACCTAGAATTTTATATCCAGAAAAAATACCCTTCACAAAAGAGAGCAGTATGAAGAGATTTTGACATAAGTGAAAACAGAATTTATTGTAAGTAGACATGCTCTGTAAGAGATGCTAAACTATGTCTTCCAGGCTGAAGGGAAATGATTATCAGGTTGAAACCTGGATCTATCTAGAATGGAAAGTATTGGAAAATGCACATAAATAGGAAAATATAAAATACATTGTTTCCATAGTTTCCTTAAATAACTAACTTATTAAATCAAAGAGTTATAATGTACATAGAAATAAAAGACATAATTGTACAAAGGATGGGGCTGAGAAAATGGAATTATACTGTTGTACATACATTACATTTGTGAAATGAGAATGGAAAGCAAACTGTGAGAAGTGTCTGGTGTGAACTGAGGATGAAAAAGGGTGAAGAATGAGGTGTTAGGTATCAGGAATAAAGTGTGAAGAGATACCACATTCATTCTAAATGACTCCAAGATAACAATGCCTAACTGAAAGATAGTAAAGAGATATACCCAAGAGGCAAAAAAGGAAATGCAATTTGATGCCGAAAGTTATTCAAGGAACCCAAGAGAAGGCAAGAAAAGAGCAAAAAATGAAAAACAAACAAACAAAAACAAAAGAAATTAAAACAGAAGGTACAATGGAAAATAAATAGCAAGATGACCACATTAATTACTACATTAAGTACAAATGCCCTAAATGCTTGTAATTGAAAGGCAGATATTAATGAATAAAAAAGGAAGATCAAACTAGAATTTGTCTACAAGAGGCAAATTCCAAATACAAAGAATTGCAAGGAAAAGACGGGTAGTAGAGGATATGCTATGAAATCATTAAGCCTCATGAAATTAGTGGGCCATATTAATGTTAGACACAGTAGACTTCAAGTTAAAGAGATAGAAGAAAATTACATAACAATAAAAGGAGTAATTCACCAGGTAGTCTCAATAATTATATGTATTATAATGTTATATATAATATTTATATATTATATGATATTTATGTTATATATTATATATTTATATTCTATATTATATTTCTATTATATATTGCATATATGCAACTAATAACAGAACAAAAATTTATGAGGCAAAGTGACACAACTAAAAGGAAAATAATCAAATTCATAGTCATAGTTGGAGATTTGAAGACTCCTTTCTCAGGAACTGGTAGAACAAGTAGCAAAAACTACTCATGAGAGTTCAGAAACTGAATTGGCACTTGCAAACCCTATGCACCAAAACTGAAGTGAAAAACATTTTTTTTTCAGCACACATGGAATATTCACCAAGATATACCATATGCTGGACCATAAAGTCAGTCTCAGTAAGTTTCAAGAGACTGAAAATTTTGGATTATATTATCTGATCCTAATGGAATTAAATCAGAAATAAATAATAAAATATTTCAAAATCTCTAACATTGAACATCAAATAAACCTGGAAAAACTATACTGAAAGTCAGTAGAATAAAAGAGATAATGATATGAGCAGAAATTAATGAATTAGAAAGCATACGAAAAATAACAAAGCCAAAGATGGATTTATTAAGAATATTGATAAAATTGATAAATCTTTAGCAAGCATGTTCAAGAAAAAATATTGGAGATATTGGAGTAATAGAAATAAAGCTCTTTGGAACAAATAGAGTCTAGAAATAAACCTTCACTTGTATAGTCAAATAACTCGATGTGTTTCAATGTAATTCTTTTTTTTAGTCCTTTAAATGACAAAAACTGTATTTTCTTATTTGTTAATAGCTTTATTGAGATATAATTCACATACCATAAAATCCATTCACTTAACATGTATAATTCAATGATTTTGGTGTATAATGTAAGAGATTTTGGTATATAATGTAAGACATTTTGGTATATAATGTAATTAGTTTTTAAAAATTATGGTAAAATATATATAACATAAAATTTGTCTGGGAGGCCGAAGTGGGAGGATCACTTGAGCCCAGGAGTTCAAGACCAGCCTGAGCAAGAGTGAGACCCTGTCTCTACTAAAAATAGAAAAATTCACCAGACATGGTGGCATGCGCCTATAGTTCCAGCTACTTGGGAGGCTGAGGCAGGAGGATCGCTTGAGCCCAGGAGTTTGAAGTTGCTGTGAGCTAAGCTGATGGCATGGCACTCTACTCAGGGCAACTGAGTGAGACTCTGTCTTAAAAAAAAAAAAAATTGCCAATTTAACCACACTAGGGTGTACAATTCAGTGGCATTAATCACCTTCAAATGTTGTGCCATCATCCCCACTGTCTACCTAAAACTTTTTCATCACCCCAAACAGTAACTCTGTAACCATCAAGTAATAATGCCTCACTCCCCTCTACCCCCAGCTCCTTGACCACATTTCATCTCCTTCCTGTCTCTATGAATTTGCCTATTCTAGATATTTCAGATAAGTGGATCCATACAGTATTTGTCCTTTTGTATTTGGCTTATTTCACTTAGCATAGTGTTCTCAAGGTTCATACATGTTGTAGCATGTTTCAGTACTTCCTTTCTTTTTATGAAATATAATAATATTCAATTGTAGAGACCACATTTTGTTTATCCATTCATGTGTTCATGGACACTGGGTTTTTTTCTACCTTTTGGCTATTATGAACAATGCTGCAATGAACACTGGCATACAAGAATCTGTTCTAGCCCTTGCTTTCAAGAAACTTGAGTATATATCTAGGAGTGGAATTGCTAAGACCAATAGTATTATTTGTATAACTTTTTAAGGAACTACAAAACTGTTTTCCCAGTGGCTGGACTATTTTACATCCCCACCAGCATTGTATGAGGATTTCAATTTCTCCACATTTTCACCAACATTTGTTATCTATCATCTGACTTTTTGACTACAGCCATCCATCTTCATGAGTGTGAAGTGGTATCTTGTGGTTTTGATGTGCATTTCCCTGATGACTTATGTTGTTGAATACCTTTTCTTGTCCTTTTTGGCCATTTGTGTATCTTCTTTGGAGAAATTTCTATTGTGATATGATGTCTATTTTTAATTGGGGTATTTACATTTATTATTGAGTTGTAAGTGTCCTTTATATATTCTAGATATATATAATCATCCTTATCATATGGATGATTTCCAAATATTCTCTTCCATTCTATAGGTTGTCTCATCACTTTCTTGATGACGTCATTTGATGCACAAAGGTTTTTAACTCTGATGAAGTTCAGTTTATGTATTTTTTGCTATTGTTGCTTACACTTTTGGTGTCATATCTGAGAATCTGAAATCCACTGTGAAATCCAATGTCATGGAGATTTACCCCTATGCTTTCTTCTAAGAATCTTTATATTTAGCTTTTATATTTAGGTCATGAATCCTCTATTTTTGTTTTGTTTTGTTTTTTTTTTTTTTTGAGACAGTCTCCCTTGGTCGCTCCAGGTAGAGTGCAGTGATGTCATAGCTCACTGCAACCTCAAACTCCTGGGCTCAAGCAATCCTCCTGCCTCAGCCTCCCAAGCAGCTGGGACTATATGTGTGTGCCATGACACCTGGCTTTTGAGTTAATTTTTGACTATGGTGATGAGGTAGGGATCCAACTTTATTCTTTTGCAAATAGAAACCCAGTTGTCCCAGCGCCAACTGCTAAAGACACTATTCTTTTACCATTGGTTGGTCTTGGCACCCTGTTGAAGATCAGCAGGCCACTGAGATATGTGTTTATTTCTGGACTCTCAGTATAGTTCATTTGTCTCTATATCTATCCATAAACCAGTGCTACACTGTTTTGATTACTGTACTTTTCTAATAAGCTTTGATGTTGGAAAGTGTCAATATTCTATTTTTGTTCTTTTTCAAGAATGTTTTGGCTATAGAGGGCCCTTTGTAATTCCATGTGAATTTGTGGATTGGGTCTTCCATTTTTGCAAAAAAAGCTGTTGGAATTTTGATAGAGATTGCATTGAATCTACAGATTTCTTTGGGTAGTATTGATATCTTAACAATATTTAGTCTATCTTGAACATGGGATATCTTTCCATTTATGTAGGTCTTCTTTAATGTCTTCCAGCAAAGTTTTTTGGTTCTCAATGTACAGGTCTTTTACCGCTTTGGTTAAATTTATTCCTAGATATTTTAGTCTCAATGTAATTCATTTTTATCTTTTAAAAGATGGCATTAAAACAACTGGTTATTTGTTTAGAAAGAATAAACCATGGCCTCTATGTCACAGAATACAAAATTACTTGAAGGTAATCATAGACCTAAATGTAAAAGCCAAAAATTGTAACATTCCTAGAAGGAAAGATAGGAGAAAATATTTGAAAGCTTGGGACAAGAAAGGATTTCATAGGACACACACATTAAGAAAACATTGACCATAAAAGAGAAATCTTTTGTTCTTTAAATGACATAACCAAGAGAACAAAAAAACCAGTCCATACTCTCAGAGAAAATACTCACAATTCATGTATCTGCAAGTGGCTTTGATCCAGGATTTACAGAGAACTCTTACCACTCAATAATATTTTTTAAAAAACTAAACAGTGATCAAAATAATAAGTGATGTCAATGGAAATGGAGGAGTAAGCACCTCTGAAAATCATCTTGTCCATAAAAGCAATAAGGAAACTGGCAGAAATGGTCAGAATTAACTATTTCATAACGTTGGAAATTAACTGAAGGATTGCAGTGATCCAAAGAGTGTCTCTTTGAGAAAAAGAGCTAAAACTTGGTAAGAACAGTAATTGTTGTGTCATTTAACTTGCTCTAGTACCATCCCTTCCTCTCCTGCCTTACATTAGTTCTACATAGACCGAAACCAACAGCGTATACTCACAGCCACTGGAAGGAGTAGAATGTAGGGGGAACTCCTTCAAAGTCCCAGTTCCCGAAAATTGTCATTAAATGACCTGTCTTGTGTTCCCATGGAAATCTCCACTCACCAGGTTTATCTTTTTATTTTGCCCTAACCCTGAGGTCACCTAGTGTGAACAGCCTTTTTCCATGGAACATTTGTCAAAATCAATCAGAGTTAATTGTTAACCATAATAGCTACCTGAAGAAATAGATAGCATCTGTAGAAAATAACAGGCTAACCAAAAAACTCAGAAGAAAAATCTGGGGAATGGGACATCCACAGGGGCTTTGAAAAGCTCCAACATATTCCTGGGAATCTGGAAGGCCATGTGCACATGTAGGGTTGTGTATTTACCTGGTATGTGTATGCCAGGGCTGTATACATGCTCTGGAAGACCTGAGAAGGCCCCAAACTCTCACCTCTGGCTGATCTTGTGACTCAGCATTAGCAGGAAGTGAAGACTAAGGTAGAGCTGTCAAATGCTGGGCTGAGTGTGGAAAGCATGCCCCAGCACACTTACAGTGTTTCTCAACAAAGACTGGGAAACTTACTAGTTCTGGGAACTGAAAAAAATGTCAGTGCAATCACTAACTGGGTACCAAGCTAACCAAACACAGATTTAAATGGTCACACAGACTTTGCCGAATTCGTTCAGAAAGGTCACTAAACAAATAAATGACAACAATAAACATCATAAAGCAACAAACTTTGGGGAAGATATAAAATCTGATTTCCAGACTTTTCACATTTTATTATTGAAAATGCTCGTTTTTTCTTTGTAGAAACATGTTTAATTGTGCAAATGTCTTCCTTCCTTTCATATTAATGACTCCTTTTAAAAGGAAAAATTCGGAGCTGCTTGAAGATTAAAAAGATTAAAAGCAATTTATTTGATTTTTTAGATGCAATTCAGTGATTTCCCCTTCATTGTTTAGCAGTTCCAAACTAAGAATATATACACACACACACACATATATGTGCATATATACCCACATGCACAAATGTTGGCCTAATGGAATTGCATTGAGACTTTGCCTAAAATTTTCCTTAGAATAATTTAATTGTTTGTAAAGAGAGCTCTTTGTGGAGAGTGACTATAAATGGTTTACTAGGACTAAATATAATTTATTAAGGAAAAAAAACCATCATCAGAGCTTTGAAAAAAACAGCTATTTTCATGGTCATGATTTTGTTTCTAATGAAGAGCAACTTCTCAAAACCATCTGCTTTGACATTCACATTTCTAAATGTTTAAAACTTTAAGCTCTCACTCTCATGAAAATATGTGCTCTATTTACTAAATGTTTAAATTTGTAGAATAGTATATTTAATTTTGGAACAACTTCAAAATCACTGGCTTTTATGTGTATTGTATTGCTTAGTATATCTAACAATAAAGTGTTGAAGGGAATAATAGAGAAAAAGTCCCAAAGCTATCATACCAAAAATGACACGGTCACAGTTAAGACCACACTTGAATGACATAGTTTATGTTCTTTAAATTAATTAAGGGCATCACTACCCGTTTATTCATCATTCCAATCTGCAAGATGTGCTATGTGCCTAGATGAACAGTTACAGTGGCTGACGCCCAGGGGACATCGCAGTGAATATAAATTCACTAGTTAATTGATGCTTTCAACAAATATTTTGTGAATACTAATATATGCAAGAAACCTGCCTAAGCATTATATGGACAACATAACTCCAGTAATACACAGATTTTTTAAAGGACTGATCTGAAGCCCTGCCAGTGTCTATATTCACCATGTGTCATGGAATATCACAGTTTACCAAAAGGGTGATAAAGGGACACCCATTCTGACCCTACGACCTAATTGAGAGTTTGTAACAGTTTCTTCTCATGGCCATATTTATCTGATCGTTAACATTACAAAGGTCCGACTAATCATAATCTCATATTAATATTTGGAATTCTACCATTTTAATTATTATCCTGAGTCAAAATAGGTTGTTCATCTCAGTGATGAGGAATCTATATTTTAACTTAACAAAGGTAATGTTTGGACCATACCAATTTCTCAATTCCATCTGAACATTAGTTTTTTTTATTTTTTATTTTTTTATTTTTTATTTCAGCATATTATCAGGGTACAAACGTTTAGGTTACATATATTGCCTTTGCCCCACCTGAGTCAGAGTTCCAAGCAAAATGCTTGTTTTTTTAAAAGAAAATTATGAGACCAACAAAGAAAAAAGAAAGCATCAATCCCTCTACTTCAGGATAATTAACTTAAAGCAGAAATTCTACTTCTTTAAAAGCAGACAGCAGCACTGTCTCTGAAAATGATGTGTCATTCTCTGTTTTCTAAGCTGGAATCACCTAGTCCACAAAGCTACACACAATAATCTTAAAGTTGCACCAATCTGCTGAAGCAATAGAAGACATAAAAATAGAGTACAATGAAAAATGTTAGTTATATTAATAGAATGCTACAGCATAAACAAAATTACTTTATTCTTTTAAGGACCATTATTCTGTTTTCTTTTCTCTCTTTAATCCAGAAGTGATGTTCCGGTAATGTCACAGGGTATGAATGTGGCCTTTATCTATGGATATTTCCACCTGAATTGCTTTTTGTTCACCCTTTTCTGAGGGCCGTGTAGTAAAATACCCTTTATGTCCCTCTTTTCTATCACCCAGAAGGTCCTAGCAGGGACCAAGGAAGTGGCCTCTGAGCCACTCATTCATGAAGGACCCGCTGCGGGCAAGTGGCTCAGTGCTTTGGGCACCGAACAATGACAAGCATGGATGGAGTCTCAGGGATGAGCTTCATTTCATTCATGGACAATTCTGTTTGTGGACGGTGGCTCAGGCCTCTGTCTTAAATGTATCACTGCAAATGGTCTCGCCAGGGTATAGAAGACTTGGGACCAACATATTCCTCCCTCGGAAAACCAGAAGCACCTCTTGACAATGTGCTACTTGCCCCATCTTTTGTTTCAGGTATAGCAGACTGCAGGGTAGAAGATTATGTCAAGAAAGAAATCCGTAGATCCTACAGCCAGGCAATGTGAACCTGAAGTATCATATCTGCCTGCCTATTTCTCTGGACTGACAAAACTACAAAGAATATACTTTCTGCCATTAAATTCCCCAGACCTTTAAAAAATTCAGCCAACTATTTAACTACCCTGTTGTAAAATCTGATGTTAAACCACCACCAAAAAGTTTGAATTACACAAGTTTCCATAAAAACATTTTTCTGACCACACATTCATTTTATTATCCTTTTTATTGGAAGACTGAAACAGTCAGGTCTCAGGTCCTCCCCACCATTTGGCCAGAGCAGCCAGTGACCCAGGTCAAGGTTTAATGCTGACAATTGAGTGTACACATTCCTTGAATGGCACTTCTCTTGGAGTTTACCTTAGGGAGATGTTTCTCTTAAAACTAGAGGTTCAATTTTGATTTAGGAAGGATTGACGGGAATGTATTATTGTGCCCAAATGCATGCAAGGGCTATGATGAGAAAATAAGGCATGCAGTGCCATGAATGAAGACATGGGTCAGACCATGGTTACGGGGGTGGGGTGCACAGAAGCAATCCCGGGAGAAAACTGGTCTACACCTCCAGATAAGGAGGTGAATTTTCTTCACCTCCCATCCCCACCCAAGTAAAGAAGTAAATGTACAAACCAGAGTGCCAACTCTGTGCCAACACCAGGCATGTGCTGGCACATGCATTTTCTCATTTATAGCATGTGACCCAGAGTCCTGGTTTATGGTCTTCCCTCATCTGGTGGCTTCAGCTGGCATATTAATACTTACTGTAGAGCTGCCAAAGGGGAACAGACTTTTTTTGTTTTTATCTATTCTTCTCTTAAAATATTATGGCAACTATCTACTATAAAATGAGCAGGTAAGTATCCAAAAAGTGCTTGACAAAAATAAAAAAAATAAAATGCTACATGTAATAGTTTAAGTGCAGTACATTAAATAAAATTTTTTAAGAATCAGCTGTAAGGATTTTGGCTTTTAATTTGTAGCCGTTACAGCTGCATTTGAACATTCCTTTAAATATTTTCCTTTCCTTTTCCTTTTCCTTTGGGTTCTACCAAGTTTTGTTTCTGAGGTGAAAGACAGTTATATGTATCTTTTTTGATGAATAGATATACATATGAAAAGAAGAAAAATCAAGAATAGGACTAAATATTTCTGACAATTCAAGTTCAAATAAAAAATTAGAAGGTTTTACTACTTTCTGAAACTCTTTAAAAGATATCAATTTTTGAAAAATAATAATTTGATTGAAAAAGACATCACAGTATCTGGTCAATGAGTAAAAGATTCATAGGCAAAATACTCAGGAGGATATTTATAAATTAAAGAAAATATTAATATTTCTCATGCCAAATATTTACCTTTGTATAAGTTAAAGTCGAACAAAAGAAACTCCCAAATAATCCAGTTTGTTTTATTTCCACAGTGCCAGACACCTCAAATTTTAAAATGCAAAGGATTGAATCTGTTTTTTATGCTATGAAATGACCTAGGTTTACATTTTCTTTCAACAAATATGTGAGAGCCTATTGTGAGCCATGAACTGTTGTAAGTATTGAGGGTACAGAATCTGGCATCATCTCTTTCTTTGTGAAGCTTAGGATCTGTCTGCAGAGATGACCTTTGTCAGCAATCACACAGGTAAGCTGTGCCGAGCAGTCCGGAAGAGCAGGGCAAGGTGTAGCGACGGCACAGAGGAGGGGAGTGGGCCATTCCAGGCAGGTCAGAGAAGAGGACACGGAAATACGTGAAACAGAGATCTCACGGACCTCCAAGAAAAGGAGGTAGCTAGAGAAAGTTCCAGGGAGGACGATAGAGAGGTACAGGTGGAGGGACTGGCATGTTTGTGTGCTGAGCTGAGACGGAACATGTCACCTTTGTGCAGCTAAAAGAACACACTGTGGCTAGACTGCAGAGACAGAGTGCAAGAAAGTGGATTGAGCTAAGGCAAGAAAGATGAGTTCAATCAGGTAAGGTTCTGGTGGACCGTATTAAGATTTTTGCCTTCATCCAAAGCCTAGGAGAGGCTTAAACATGTTCAGAGAGGTTTAATGGGAAAAAAAAATCCCAGTTATAAAGTTAATTTTAAGTTTCACCAAATTCAAAGCAGCATGAGACTTAACCCTAAACTATTTATTAAATCTACTCTAAGTTTTATGAATTCCAGTTGGTAAGATAGCAAAGGGAAAATTATTTAAAAGTACATTGCATAAGCTATGAGTCATTCTTCTCTAAATGGACAAATCATCAACTTCTATTTCATAGGTTTCTTATCTGGAATGATCCCAATACTTTTCAGTATATTCGGTGCTGGATTTTAATAGTTGACAAAGCTGCATAGAGTTTTGTGAGTTTTAGGGAATTATTAGGCATGTGACCCAGATTGTCAAGAGCCTGGACCAAAATCTGTACAAATTCATTGTGGTTAACTAGAAAAGAGGGGTGGAAAGGGAGAGGAAGAGGAGGAGGAGGAGGAGAGAGGAGAAAAAACATCCTAGGCAAGCCAGGCAAATCTTTATTGTGTCAATAATTCATGGGAAAAATAATTAGGGTACAGTTTTTCCACTGATAGGATCCAGATACCCAGAATGATGAGAGAGAGAGAGAGAGAGAGAGAGAGAGAGAGAGAGAGAGAATTAAAAAGGCACAGAAGGAGAAGAAGAGAGAGAAGAAAAAGCAATGAAATATAGCAAATAAGAGAGAGGTTGAGAACGTCATGAGCTGTTGACTTGAATCAAATAGAAAATATGTTGACTGTGTTTTGAAGAGAGTTGCATCACTGATGAAGCCGTGACTTCAAGCAAGTTTGAGATCCCAACTACCTGTGATCAGAAAGTGGTCCCCAAGGAGAGCATGTGTTCTGTTGCCCTGTTTAGAAGTGGCCACAGTGGGAAAGGAGAAGGAAGAACTTCTCAGAAGAAGAGAATAGCTACAAGGGTCCTACGGGTTCCAAGCCAGTAGACAGATCAGGAAATTCAGAAAAGTTCTATGACCCCAGGGGAAAAGTCCCCACATAGGGGGATTTCGGAATTGTCATAGACCAGTAATTGCTCCCTTTCTCCTATAGTCCCTGTTTCACTATTCCACACTGAGCATGTATGGGGACAAATAGTTTGTCTTTTTACTTAGTAGGGCCAAGAGGAATCACCTCCAGTCCTAAATAGAGAGATGATGGACATCACTTAGCCATTGCAGACACTATGATGGACCCAGCACATTGTATTTTTCCTGTGAGGAGAGGGTGTGTTCTGAGAAGAAGAACAGAGGATAGTAGGTATTAGTGTGGTCCGTTAAATATTTCTGTCTTTTTCTTTCAGGTAGTTGCCTTTTTCTACCCTTTTAAAATTGAGTTTGGCTATGTTAGACTTGCTTTAGCCGATAAAACACAAGCAGATGTAATATGATTTCTCTTGGGTATATAGCTAGGAGTGGAATTGCTGGGTAATGTGGAAACTCTATATTTAGGCTTTTAAAGAACAGATACTCTTTTCCAAAACAGCTGCACCATTTTACATGCCCATGAGCAGTATATATGAGGGTTGCAATTCTTCACATCCTCATCGACACTTGGTATTATCTTTTTATTATAATCACACAAGTGAGTATATCATTGCAGTTTTGATATGCATTTCCCTGATGACTAATGATGTTAAGCATATTTTCATGTGCTTATTGGCCACTTGTATATGTTTTTGAATACGTGTCTATTCAGATCCTTTCCTATTTTTAATTGAGTTTTCCTTTTATTATTGAGATGGAGTAGTTATTTACATATTTTAGAGACAAGTCTCTTACTATATACATTTGATCCCTGAGCAACAGAGGTTTGAATTGCATGGATCTACTTATATGCAGATTTTCTTCCCCTTCTGTCATCTCTGAGATAGCAAGACCAACTCCTCCTCTTCCTCCTCCTCCTCTGTCTACTCAAAGTGAAGATGATGAGGATGAAGATCTTTATGATGATCCACTTCCACTGAACAAATAGTAAATATATTTTCTCTTCCCTATATTCTTAACAAAATTTTCTTTTGTCTAGCTTACTTTATTGTAAGAACATAATATATATAATATAACATAAAAATATGCATTAATCTGTTGTTTATGTTATGGTTAAGGCTTCTGGTCAGCAATAGGCTACTAGTATTAGGTTATTAAGTATGAAATGTCCAATTTCCTTTGTACCAAGTTTGACAGTTGATATCTCTGACATTTCACTCTGACACTTCTTGTTTTATTTTTATCATGAAGGTACATTCTCATTCTTTCAAATGCACATATTGGCTTGTGATTATCTTTCAAATTTTTTTAGAGCAATTTTTGTGAAACCATGGATAAATCAAAAATTTGTGTTAATTTTGAATATGAATTCCATTGTGGAATCAATGTAGCACAGACAGCTCAAAATATCAATGAAGGGTTTGGGAAGAATGTGGCTAATGAATACATAGTACGTCGATGATTTGAGAAGTTCTGTTCTGGAAATTTTAATCTTGAAAATGAGCCACATGGGCGACCTGAGACCAAGGTGGATGATGATGAGCTGAAATATGTAGGGGAAGCGAATCCCTCTCAACCTACATGTGAATTAGCAGCAAGGTTTTATGTTACTATTTCTATAATATTGGACCATTTGAAACAAATGGGCAAGGCAAAGAAGCTGGATAGATGGGTTCTGCATGAATTAAATGAGTGTCAGAAGAGAAATTGTCTCAAAGCTTGCCTTTCTTTGCTGTCACAACATAAAGGAATGCCATTTCTACACCGTACTGTTAAGTGTGATGAAAAATGGATTCTTTTTCACAATCACAAGTGTTTGGCAAAATGGTTGGATAAAAATGAAGTGCCAAAACACAGTCCAAAACCGAATATTCATCAAAAAAAGCTAATGGTGTCTGTCTGGTGGTCCAGCACTGGCATTATCCACTACAGCTTTCATGAAACCTGGTCAGTCGATTACAGCGGATGTCTACTGCAACCAATTGGATGAAATGATGAGGATGCTTGTGATTAAGCAGCCGAGATTGGTCAATAGACACAGGCCAATTCTCTTGCAAGACAACGCTCAACCATATGTTGCACAAACAACACTGCCCAAACTACAGAGACTGGACTTGGAAATTCTCTGTCATCTACTGTATTCACCAGACCTTGCACCAACTGACTACCATTTCTTCCAGGTTTTGGACCACTCCTTGCAAGGAAAAATATTCAATTCTCAACAAGCTATGGAAAATACTTTTTTGGTGATTTCATCGTCACTCTCTCTCCAGGCTTCTTCCCTGTTGGCATAAACAAGCTACTGTTAAGATGGTGGTCGATAGTTTAGGTGTATACTTTGATTAATTGTACTGCTTCTTGTTTGAGATATAATAAACTACACTTTTTATTCAAAATTGAACATTTCATATTTAATGCCCTAGTAGTTAAGTCTTTGGGGAGTCAAGAGTTATACATGGACTTTTGACAGTGCAGTGGGTTGGTGCCCCTAACCTCTGTGTTGTTCAAAGGTCACCTGCACATGATTTGAAAATATTTCTTCCATTTTGTGGGTTGTCTTTTCACTTTCTTCATGGTGTCCTTTGAAGCATGAAAGCTTCCTGTGCTTTGGCTTTCTTTTCTAAAAAAATTTGCCTAATCCAATGACGTGAAGATTCACACTTGTTTCTTCTACATGTTTTATAGTTTCAGCTCTTATATTTAGGTCTTTGACACATTTTGAGTCAATTTTTGTATATGGTGTGAGGTAAGCGTCTAACTTTATACTTTTACGTGTGGATATCAGTTGTCCCAGCAACGCTGGTTTAAAAGACTCTTCTTTCTCCACTAAACTATCTAGAAGCCCTTCTCAGCAATCAATTGACCATAGATGTGAAGGCTAGTTTCCGCACTCTCAATTCTATCTCATTGATCTGTATTCTTAAGTCAATACCACACTGTCTTGGTGACTTCAGCTTTTTAGTTAAGTATTGAAGTTGGGAATTGTGAGTATTCCAACTTTGTTCTTTCTTAAAGATATTTGGCTAGTCTGAGTCTCTTAAATTTCCAAATGAATTTTAGCCCCAGTTTGTCAATTTCTGAAAAGAAGTCGACTGAGATTTTAACAGGGATTGCGTTAAATCTGTAAATCAGTTTGGGGAGTTTTGCCATCTTAACAGTAATAAGTCTTGTAATCTATAAGTATGTAGCATCTTTTTATTTTTTTTGAAAGTTTTTCAATTTTTTCCAATGATGTTCATAGTTTTCAGTGTATTTTTGCATTTATTTTGTTAACTTTATTCCTAAATGTTGTATTCTTTTTGATGCTATAATAAATTGAATTGCTTTCTTAATTTCAATTTCAGTTTGTTCATTGCTACTGTATAGAAATACAATTGTTTTTTATATTTTTATATATTAATCTTGTATCCTACAATCTTGCTGAGCTCATTTATTAGTTCCATTAGTTTTTTTAGAGGACTCCTTAGAGTTTTCTATATACAAAATCATTTCATCTGCAATTAGAGATACTTTTACTTCCTCTTTTCCAATCTGGATGTCTTGTATTTCATTTTCTTGCCTGATTGCTCTGGTTCACACATCTAGTACAATGTTAAATAAAAGTGGTCAGAGTGGACATTCTTGTCCTTTCCTAATCTTTAAATGTAATGTTACTCATGTTTTTTTTTTTAATAGATTCTTTTCATCAGGTTGAAGAAGTGTCCTTCTATTCCTCGTTTGCTGTGTATTTTTATCATGAAGGAACATTGCGTAAAATGTTTTTGCTGTGTCTGTTGAGATGTGTTGTTAAATTTTTAGTTGATTATCTGTCTTGGCATTGGGTTTCTCTAGGACATAATTTGAGAGATTTGTTTAAATGACAAGATAACCTCAACACAGAGTTATTCATGCTATGGGGTAGGGTGAAGATTTGAGGTTATGTAAAAAATACAATTAAATTGGTATGTGACACAATATGAAAAATATTCACAAACCAGCAGGAAAAAAGATAGTATAGTATTTTAAAAGCATAGTACATTGTGACTGGGGATGCTGAGAAAGCACACTATAAAAAAAAATCTACCAGCATTTTCTTTTACTTTTATAAGCAAAGGAGAAAGGCCTGAAGAGGTATGACATCTATCTATTGACAATAATTAAACACACTGCAGTATCTAATGCATTCCTGGCCCCTGTCCATGAATATCATTAGCACCCTCAGGGTTGGTCCAGAAAAATGTAAAATACTCATTTTACTTAGCACTAGAGGTATTTCTATCACAATTTAAATGGTCATTATTTTCCCTATCACATCCCTTATTCAATATTGTGAAAAATTTCAACAAATACAATTTATACATGAAAACAAAGACTTGTAAGTACTGGAAAAGGAGACAAAATATTATCTTCATATGCTTTAATTGTCTAGCCAGGTAATCCAAGGACCAACTGGGAAAGAGCTAGAGTAAAATTTCAGTAAGACTACCTGTTAAAAAACAAAATGTCACTACTACTACTACAATATATCAGCCATATACAAAGGGAGAAAACAATGGGGAAATTGCATTTTTAATGGGTAACATAAACTCTAATGTTCTGGGAAAGATGGAGGCATGAGAAGAGGTGCTTGTCTAAAGTGGCCAAAGGTAAGTTAAATAGCACAAAACCTGAATCAGCGCTACACCTAGAGAGACATGTCATAGACATGCCTCAAACTTTGAGGAATGTCCTATAAAACACAGTGCAGATAAGATAAGATTTAATGAATTCACAAAAGCTAAGTCATAATTCTTCTCTGTGAGAAAGAAGTGTAGTACCTAGGGAAATAAGTGGATAAAATCCTGGCAGAAGGCCACCAACATCTTCTAATTTGGAGGCGCGAGTCCTGGCAGCAAGTGGGAGAGTAGGGATGACTGTCTAGAGGCCCCCTTCTCGCTACAGATCAATAAGTGCAGAGACAGCTGCACCACAGACCAGAGAGCAAAGGTTATGGCGCCTCCATGTCAACTTTGGGACATTCCCCAAGTGGCTGCTAACCGCTTCCTTGAACATTTGGCACTTTCTTCAAAACAGGGGCTTTGACCCTCAATTGACAGAACTTATAAGGAAAAAGACATTCATTTGACAACATTAAAACAACCACCGAATCATAATGATTATTCAAAACAATGCAAAATGACATGTTGAATATATCTGCAACACAATTAGTTGTGGAGCTAAAAGCATTGATACACAAAGACCCCTACAAATGAATTACAGACCACCCAGTAAAAGTGGGCCAGGATATATAAGCAGGAAATTCACACCCATCCATACACAAAAGAAACAGTTTTTGAAAAGATGCGCTGCTTCGCTAATAATTGAAAATATTTAAATGTAAACATTGAGAATTTATTCAGCCTATCATGTGCCACATATTTTGAATATTATGATACTTTAAAGAGTACATATGTGGCTGGTGGAGTGAAAATTGGAACAGCTTATCTGGAGGGCAATGTGACAAATATTTCAAAAGTCTTTAACAATGTCCTTACTCTAACCCAGTAATTCCACTTCAGGAAATTTAACCATAAGGACATAAGCATAGATTTAGTTATAGGAATGCTCGCTGTAGTGTGGTGTGGTTTGGACAGTTAAAGTTTGGAAACCACTTACATTCCTGACGATATGAACTGCTTTCAAATGTTAGAGCGCTCCCAATAAATACCAAGGAGCCAGGCAAACATGGCAGATGAATATTTGATGTTCAAAGAAGAGCTCCCTGATACATTTAAAATCCATCTTGCAGCAGTGTTTTATACACACGTACACATGTACACGTACTTGTACACATGTGAAAAGCCAGCAGTGCTAACTTAGTTTTTCTCTTGATGCATTTTTATTTTCTTGTTGTTTAGTTTCAACAGAAAAAGGAATAAAAGTTTGTAGACAGAAAAAAATGAGCTAAATGCCATTTAGGAAAAGGTGGGCCAGGTGAGAAGGAAATCGGTTACTGTTGCAAGACCAGTCATCAATCCTGAGGACCACACTTCTTGTATGTCCCTGTCAAAGAAAGAGTGTCAGTGTCCAGACCCTGCTCAGTGAGGGATTTGTTTGGTTTGGAAGTCATTTAATGTGTCAAGAGAACTACTTGTTCTTTCTGAGTGGCCCTTCAAGCCTGAACTCCAAGTAGGAAAGGCAGCCTGCTGGAGAGTGCCCAGCTGCCCAGACACTCAGCGACTTGCATCTGCTACTTCTGACTGTGGTTTCTGTTGTTTGAGCTGCAAACAAACCAGCCCTCGGCAATGCACCCAGCCACACAGAACAAGGAGGGGCAACCCTAGATGTGGAGAGGCTTCTTGAGTGATGGACTTTGCATTGTCTGCCTCTTCCAGGCAGCCAAGGACATGCTTAAAGGGCAGGGGAGAAGGGGGAGAGTTTAAGAGATCTTGGGTGAGCAGTCTGGGAGAAAATGTGGACTCTACAACCCTGGCAGATTTGCAAATGTGGATTCCGGCCCCAGCTCGTCTCATTTTGAGCAACAGAATTACAGAAGCGCCATAGATGGAGGTACTGGCAGGGGTGGTTACACATTCGATCTGGTAAAAAGAACATAGTAAATGGCACGAATTCCTACAGTCAGTAAAAGTTCCCTGAATTTCATAACAGAAAGCATTTAACTTGTGTTATCTTAAATCCTCCCAATGATGTGGTGAGGGAGAAAAAGACAGAATTATTTTTCCCTTTTCTTCTGATGTAGAAACAGAGGCTCAAAATTTTAAATGATTTGTTCAAGTTCATATAGGACTTCTGAGTATCAGAACAAAGGTTTTTTAAAATTCTAGAATAGGGCTGTTTCCAACTACCATTATGAACTCCATCATTAACAGTGAGAAGAAAGGTGTGTGAAGGATCTTTGAATGTCAGAGGAAGGGAGTGGAAGGGGAAGGGGTAGGTACCGAGGGGGAAAAAGATTTTGCATTCTATTTGGAGAGGATGGAATCCGCATGTCACATGACTCGGCTTGACTCTGCTCTCTCATCTTTTCAACTGATATGTATTGATCACTGATTATGTGCCAGAACTGGGCGGGAGCTTTACATGAGCATGTTTACATGAGCATGTTTGGACAGTGGAATGGCTTTCAAAAATGATCTCAAAACATTCCATTTCGATCATACAAAATAATAGTTCTTTCATATTACTGCTGACTAAAGCATTCTTCCTTGTCCAGGGGTATATTTTAAATGTTAAAAATCTTATTTCTAAGTCTGAACTGAAAACCACTGCAGCCCAGAGACATTTCAATTGAAAGAGATTTTCACCTTGTATCATAAATTATAAAGGATTTTAGATGTAGAATGTAGGCACAGT
This sequence comes from Propithecus coquereli, assembly GCF_000956105.1. Taxonomy (NCBI): domain Eukaryota; kingdom Metazoa; phylum Chordata; class Mammalia; order Primates; family Indriidae; genus Propithecus; species Propithecus coquereli. Next base: position 1,194,966 of record NW_012149230.1, read on the forward strand.
GATGCATCTAGTACGCTTTATTGGTGAATGAGGCCCCATAGCTGATTAATGACAGTTTTTCTGTAAGATCAAATACAGTTTCCACAAACAGATTCCTAGCAATCTCTCCCAAGTGTTACTATCATATAAAATGATCCTTACACCCAATGTTTGCACGTGGTTTACAGTAGCAGTTATTATAATCATTTCTTCACATTTTGACTGAAATCATTTTTCATAGCACTTATATCAATGAATAAAAAGTAATTTTTACTTAGACATATAGCATGAAGACAGATAACTGCAGGCAATGGAAGCCTAAATATAAAATACTTTTTTAAATGCAAAAATAATAAATGCTGATTATAGAAAAAGTTAGAATATGTAGGATTAGGAGAAAAAAACTAAAATTACTGGTATTCCTGTTACTCAGAAATTCCACTGTTAGCATTTTAATATATATTTTTCTAGGCTTTATTTATTCATATACACAGTGATATATGAAAATGCATTGTACCCTACACAGTGCTTTAAATTCTTTTAGATTGACATGAGGTGAGAAAAATATATCCTCATTATTAAATAGTTCCAAATTTTCTACTGTATTGGACGTACCATAATGTATTCATTCTCCTATATTTATAAGCATAAACTCTGAACTTTGGGGTAAAAATTTGCACACATTATAAAAATTTTTAAAATACATGTTGCTAATTATCCTTCAGAAAGATTATATTTCACATTCTCAACAGCAGTGTTTAGGAGAGTTTTTGTTTATTCAAACTTCAGCCTGCAGTGGACTTCTCATATCTTTGCCAGTCTAATTGGCCAAAATGATATCCTTCACATTCAAATGTTTATTTCTCTGATCACTGGCAAACTGCCTATTTATATTCTTTATGTAATTATTACTGTGGCCTCTTTTTATATTGGTAAATGTGAGCCCTTCCTTTAAGAGGTATCAGTCTCTTGTCATGTACAGCCAAGGCTTTTCCAAGTCTGACATTGATGTTTCAATTGTTTGACTTTTTCATGTCAGCCTCTTCTCTCCTCATGACTCCCAGTTCTTGTTTCAGCAAGGCCGTGGCTTCTTGTACTTTGATATCTAAAATATATCATCTTCATAGGAATATTGTTGCTTTAAAACTTCCAGATGTCAGTCCATTTTCTTTCTGTGGTCCAATTTTCTCTTTTCTTCATCATTGTGAAAACTGTTATCTGAACCCTGTTGGATCAGTCAGGATGAGTGGCTTGTATTTGGCCCTATGATCCTCCTCACCTTCATTTGTCCAGTGATTGAATCTGCTTCTCGAAGCCACAGGTAGGAAGACAGGTTGCTGTGCACAGGTCCAAGTCCAGTTCCCAGTTTCTAACAGGATCTAGTGCATCTCTGCACCTTCAGGAGGACACATCTTTCTCTTTTCTCATTACCTGGTCCTCTTTTTCTCTGGTCTGACATGGGCCAATTAGCTAGCTACAGGCATCTCTGCCATAGTACTTCCTATCGCCTCTCCCACTTGACTTGAAGCTCTTTCTTTCTCAGAAGACACTGAGAAGGGCCTATTTTGCTGACCCTGCTTTTTTCCCAAATGCTTCGTGGGATTTTCAATCTGTCTGGTTGTAAAAATGAGCCAGAGCCAGAAGCTGGGAGTAGAAGATCAGGGAGGAAGAAGAAAGAGAAGCAGAAATTACCACATTTTCATAGCCCCAGGGAGCAGCAGCAGAAGACAGAGGAGACCAGCTGCCTCATGTCTGGTCAGTATTCGCTCACCTCCTCTCCCCTGACTCAAGGCACCTTCTACCATTTTCTATGACCTCTTGTTTTCAGGATACAAAGTTCAGCCATGAGCTGAATTCTGAGTAGGATTTTTCTTAATCCACATCTTTCTGTCTTATAATTAATACCAGTTCTTTAACGTTTCAGGCATCCCTAGCAGAGAATTCAGTGTTCTTCATAGGTATTTTTTGAGAAAGAGTAGAGAATAGCTGAAGTGCAACAACTACTAACATGTATATTGGATCTTCAAATGGGCCCTGGACCTTTTATCCCACTTCCTTTGTAATGGTTCACTTCTGTAGAATATTCTAACTGCAAGTAATAGATATCGTATCTCGACTCTGTGGGCCACACAGAGTGCAGGTAAGGCAGAAAGAAAGAGTGATGCATATGCCACATGCCTTTTGGAATGATCTTTATGTAGGAGAAATTGCATAACACATGGCCAAGAATAATTGCTTTAATACTGGGTGAGGGGGAAATGTTTCTTTATAAGAAATGACATGCTTGGGAAGGTAACAGGCACGTTTCAACTTCGTAATTGAGGAGGAATGAAGCAAACGTCCAAGCACCTGCCTTGTGTATTAGTTATTATTGCTGCATAACAAATGACCCCAAAACTAAGTGGCTTAAAACAGTAATCAGTATTTATTGAGGCACACAATTTCTGCAGATTATAACTTCAGGAGTGGCTTGGCCGGATAATTCTGGCTTGAGGTCTCTCTTGAGATCACAGTTTGATGTCAGCTGGGTCTGCATCATCTGAAGGCTTGACTGGGGCTGGAGGGTCCTTTTCCAAGACAGCTCACTCCCACAGCTGGCAATTTGGTAAGGGGTGTTGGTGGGAGGCTCCAAGGTCCTCTCCATTTGGACTTTTCCACAGGGCTGCTTGATTATTTTAGTGACACAGTATCTCTCCCAGAGAACAAGGCAGAAACTGCAGTGCTCTTTATGATGTACCCTCATCACCTCCATTATACTCTCTTGCTCACACAAGACTAGCCCTGATTCGATGTACAAGGACACCACACAAGAACGTGAAGACCAGGAGGTGAAGATCATTGAGACCATCTTGGAGGCTACCCAAATATGCCATGTCCTCTGTATTATTTATTTTTATTCCCACCCACTTTGTGGTAACATATGGGAAAAATAAAGCACAAAAACTGGTAAGTGACAGATCTAGGATTTAAACTCAGGACCTAGTACTTAAGTCCATCCCATACCCGTTGTGCAGTGAGCTTCAGAGCAGGTGTTTACATTGCCTGGCACCTTGGAGGAGGGCAGAAGGCCATGGTAGTCCCAACGTAGCTTGGATTTCCAGGGTTAGTCAATGCCTGAGTAGGGGTTTATGACCAGGACTAGTTGAGTTCCTTTTGTGGCTTGAGCCCACGTGGAATATAGCCCATGAAATTTAGGAAGTGGGGAAATGGCACTGTCTGAGCAGACTGGCTCTGGAATGAGCTGCCGGTTGGATGGGCAGGGAAGGATGACTAGGAGTGGAACAAAGGCCAAAGCAGTTGTCTTTGGCCAACAGTTACTTTAGGGGGATGTAGGGCCTGTGGTTATGGGGATATAGGAGGGCACGTGGCAGTAATGAGGAAGATAGTTTCAATCAAATTGTGTGTAAGACTAAAGTGGGGCCAAGGTAGGGACAGCACCTGAATCCAGGTGTGTCAACTCACCTGGTAACAATTAAAGGAACAGTTCTAGTGCTCTTTAGGGTGTAAAGGCACACAGTGATTGTGCTGGGATGGGCTCCTCTGACCCAAAGCTAGCTGCATGGAACAACCTTGAAACAGACCCATGACCTCTCTTCCAGGTAGTACTCTTCTGATGTTAGCCTTGTTCTGGGAAGAACTCAGCTTTTCTCTTCTGATGTTTTTCATTTGGAGAGATCAATAAATTTTGATTGTGATTTGTTTGATGATCACCTACTTGGGAAGAACAGCACAAGCCCTGAGAAGTTTCTTGTGGAATGTACCTACTAAGAATAACTTAGCTGGTGAGGAAGTTGATCTTTTAGAGGTAATGATGTAGTTCAGGCTCTGGTACCTGCTTTAAGCTTTAGAGAAAATATTCTTTAAGTGGAAACAGACTGAGAGGGCAAATGGCAAACCTGCAACTCTTGAGCTCTTCTTCCCATTAACCAAGGCCAAAAGGCAGGCCTGGAAATCCCTTTTCAAGAGCTGCCAATGACACAACTTCATTTTAACATACTACAAGTTGTTACAGGCACATGCTTGATTTCATTTTTTTTTTTTTCATCTGAATTTCTGATGCAAAGGAACCCAGTGCAACTTTTAACTTGGCCAACGTCTGAAAACCAGGCTGCTGGATTCTGAAACATACCATCAGTGGAATGTGTTCTTTTCATCTTTGTTCTCTAAATCTACTTTTTATTTGCCTGCATAAAGGAAAGAGAGTCCCTTTAATGTTGTGTGCATAAAAGCCACAAGAAAGAGATAAAGCATGGAACACGCACTGGGCCCTTAGGGGTAGACAGAGCAAGGAGTTTCGGATGGTTCTTTTCACCAGAGAAAGGCACTTTGCTAGTTTAGACAATTACAGACAAGACAACTGTGGTTTAATTTGCATTAATTGAGGACTATCTCATTGTGTAGAAAGAGATTTTGGCAATGACAGATTAAGACTGATGTACATCTCTCACCGACAGTCACACAGATGATTATTACATCGATGGGAAAACAAATAGCTTAAATGTTGTTTTAAAGCTATCCCCTTTTGGCCCTAGAAATTCACCAGAATTTCCAAGCATGGCTTAAAGCACAGCCTTTGTCTGTCTTTCTGCTTTCTCCAAATTTTGTATCAAAGGCAAGAATGTAGTGCCTGTGGCACGATACGTTATCGTCCCTGCATACGTTCCTTGTCAGCTACTGTCCTGATGCTGATTCCAAGGGTCCAATTGTGGATATTCATTCCTACTGTGTCTATCTCCCTTGCTTGACTATATTCCACTAGTCCTACTTACTACTTTTAAGACCAGTGGAAGGAATAATTCATCCCTCTTTTTGTTAAGTTTAGGAATGTGGTTTTTTTTTACATGACATCAGCACTGACCACAGATGAGAATTTTATTAAGGGGAACAAAGCCCTCCCTTAACTTCCTTTAAGTTCCAAAATTCAGTTTAGTGGTGTGCGATCATCTTCTGCAGGGAGAAATCAGTGAGCCTTCATATTTTTTTCAGATGTCTTACTTTTTCATGCAGCTTTCAACATCTACCCACTACATAGATGGGCAAATAGAGACTTATGAGACCTGCAAAGTAAGGCAACCCAAGAGGAAGTTCCTGGTGATAAAATCCAGGCGAATTTTCTAACACCCTGTGAAAGAGCTGCAAGCCTAAGGCTAAATGGAAAACCCAGCCCCAATAACGTTCACCTTTCATTCCAATTAAGGAGAAGCTATTTTGACATTTGTATAGCCCCAGAGAGATCTCATGCCTGTGAGCTGAGCTTTAAAGTATTATTGGACATGCACCATTGAGTCTTAAGGCTTGGGCAGCATTTATCCAAAATGCAGAACATTCAACACATTTCTCTGAAAATCACCCTGGTTTAAAATATCCAGGCTGCTCTGTGAAAGCATCTTTGCTATGCCTTCTCTCAAGCCTTATTCATATGCTCAAGTAAACAAGCCACGCTGAAGGACTTACACCACAAACAAAAGTCAAGGAGGAGACCCTGAGAGCTGTTGAAACATTCCCACATTTCCATATTTCCAGATTTGGGGTTCTGTGTTCAGAGCATGAACTCCCTCAAACGTCCTGTTCCTGTCAGTGTGCCTCTTTAAAGCAACAAGATTTGTTGCTGGATAATTCTAAATGACCATCGCATACTAACAAAGCCATCCTATTTAGACGTGGGCAGATGAGATAGAAAATGGGTGGTTCGGGCAGATTTCATGAGGTCTAATAAATCTTCAGTAAATTAAAGCTCATCCCCTGCTCCGCCCCTCCTGTGCTCTTTGTCTTGCTAATACACATTAGGCCTTGCCTGGCTTCACACTTTCAGGCATTTCAGAGGTGAGGCCTGTACAAAGCTGCAGATGTGGAGATGGAGGAGACCTTTGCCCCAAGTGTTACCCATTAACATCAGCGTGGCCCACAGAAGAATTTTACTATGGTTCTCTGGTCTCAAAAGAGCTCCCAACGAGCAACTTGGGAACTTAAAGCAACAAGAAGAGAGATGGGGAAGAAATAGAGGAAGCCACTGTGTATCTCTGTTTCAAAGCCATGTGGTCTCGGTTCATTGGTTTAAAACATCGAGAGAGAGAGAGAGAGAGAGAGAGAGAGAGAGA
>NW_012149230.1:1201092-1223887 GCF_000956105.1 Propithecus coquereli
AGAGAGAGAGAGAGACAGAGAGAGAGAGAGAGAGAGTGTGAGAGAGAAAGGAGCATGGCCTTTATAATTACAAGAGCAACACAGCTAGAGTATTTGAAAATTATAGTACAGATGGGTGCAAAGTGAAAAGTTAAGCACCTACTCTCTGTACACTTTGAAAACTAATGTTAAATTTCTCATGGGTGCTTCAAGAAAGTTTCTAAGCACATATAAACAAATGGTTACCTCTAAAAAAGAAACACATACAAATGGGATCATACTGTCCTGCAGGTTGCTTTATGCCAGACAAATTGCAAACTGGGAAAGTACCCCTGACAGACGGCTAATTTCCTTAATTCATGAAGTACTGGTATAACTCAATAAGCTAATGAGTAATTACCTTATGGGAAAATGGGCAAGATATATAAAACAGCAGCCTACAGAAAAGAAAAAAAAGAAAAAAACATGACCAATGAAAAGGTTCTCATTCAGTTGAAAAAACATAACATTAAACAATGAGCTACCATGTTTCTCCTATCAGATTGGCACAAATTCATAAGCTTACTATAATAATACCCAGTGTTACCAAAAATGCAAGGAAACAAATATGTTCTTCTAATTATGATTGGAGTAGATATTTCTGGACAGCAGTTTGCCTACATACCAAAATCCATATATCTTTTGACTCAGTAACTTCACTCTTAGGGTTTATCTTATTGATAGAACTCTGTACAGTCCTGCAAATACATGTACCAGAATGTTCATTGCAAACAGCACTATTAGGAAAAAAGGGGGGAAAATCTATATGTGTATAAATATGGGATAATTTAAATAAAATACACACTCTCAATGAAATGGAATACTTCAAGTACAGGATGATGTAAAAAACCTCCACTGAAGGGGTAAGAACTACGATGGGCCATACGTGATGGTTCAGATTTGGCCAGGCAGATGAGAGCGGGAGGCGGGGAGGCTACTGGAGAGAGGGACAGCGCGTGAATAGAAGAGCGATGGCAGGGACTGGGAGTGGTTTAGACTGAAGACCGCTCCTCGCCCACCCACCCCCATCAATTCTCACAGAGGCAGCCCCACCTAGGCGCCATGGCTGTGCATTCTGGAGGCAGATCAGAGGCACCAGCAATTAGGCACTATGATGACAGTGGGGACTCTATTTCACTTATTCACAATAACGAACTGAGCGCCTGCTGGTGCTAAGCAATGTGCTTATCCCAGAGAAACAGTGGTGCATTCTCCAGGAACCCAGTGCTGCCCTCACGGAAATCCGTGTGTGTTCTTTCTAATTCAAGAAAAGTCTGCGTAATAAACAGTTTGGTCTGGGCGTATGCACCCGTATCACCCGGTGCTTCTTTCTGCAGCTCACTCTTTACCTGTAAATTCAGCTTCCGGTTTCACCTGAGGCTCTTGAAGTTCCCTGGTCTCAGCACCCAACATCAAACAAACACAACGTTGTGGCCAAATCCATCTGGAACTCTCAAGGGTATTAACTACACACAGGTCACGTCCCTGAGCAAGGTGTGAGCACACCCCCTCATCCTCCCACCTTCTTTCCTGTACATCCCTCCCTGCCCTGGGATGTTTCTCTTCTGTCTCCAACTTCCATAACTTTATCTCCTCCCAAATATTTCCATTGTGCCTTCTGCAACTTTGGCCCATAGTAAGTAAACTCCCTCTTTTCACAGAATATTTCCTCAACCCTTACCTGGTCACAGCTTGGGAGTGCAGTGGCCATTATGCCCCTAAATCTTGCAAATTCCAAGCTTTCCCTCGTGCTTCTGCTCTTCCATTGCACTCAACCAAGAAAACCACAAACCTGGGAGAGCCAAAACCTTCCGGCGCAGCCCTGAGCCGCTGAGCCCTGCTGGAAAAGAGACTCACGACTGAACAAGGATTTAAAGTGATTCTACCCAGAGCCACAGTGCATCTCTTGGTGCGCCCTGCTTTCTGTAGAGACTATTTTCACAGCTTTGCCACTTCCAAACACCGTTGACTTCCACCTCCGCCAAAGACCAGCTTCTCTACCAGAACTGCCCACTTTCCTGCCCCCTCTCTGGTGGCAGTGGCCTCGCGTCCCATCCAAGACCAACCCCATCCATCTGGCCTCCTCAGTGACGTCACCTCCTCTCACACTCACACACCGCCGTCTTCCCCCGTCTCTGTCGTCCTCTCTCCTGCTAGAGCATTGCCTTCAACATTCAAACGCGCTCCGGCTTCTCCGCCCTGATGGACTCGCTGCGATCCGCCTCCCCCGCCTTCCTGAACAGTGGAAGACGCGCCGTCTCCCGTCCTCCGCCATGCGACCCGCGCCCACCATTCTGAGGCGGTTGCTTCAGGTAAAGTCAGCAGTGCACTGTGTGTGGCTGAATCAGAGATATTTTAATCTTAATTTGTGCTTCCAGTTGACTCCTCCATCCTTCTAGAACATTCTCTTCTCTTGGCTTCTGAGACACCACACTCTCCTAATTTCTCCTATTTCTCTGGCGTCTACCTCTCAATTAACTTTTCTGACTCATCCTATTCTACTCAATTCTTGGAAATTGGCGCTTGCCTTCCTTCTTGCTCTATACTCTCCTTAGGCAAGTTCATCAGTCTTTTGCACTTAAATAACCTCTCTATAAAATATGCTATTACTACTAGTAACTATAAAACTAGTAAGATTTATCAAGTACTTTGCACATATTAGCTTCTCAATCACCTATCACAAAAACTCTAAACTAACAATCTCTCCATTACATAAAAAATAAAACCAAAGCAGGCACAGAAGGGTAAGGTAATTTGCCAAGGTTGTACAATCAGTTGTAGATCTAGGATTGAAACCCAGGCTACTTGACTCCAAAACCTTATTCTTAATCATCGCACTGTATTGTTAGGATCCCAAATTCATATCTCCTGCCCAGACACCTCTTCTGAACTTCAGAATCACACAACCAAGTGCACACAACCAGTGTGCCGCCCGCTTCACTGAACCATCTCTACCTGAACATGCTCAATACTGAACTCTGAACCCCATCCCCCGCCCCAATCTCTTCCTAATCTGCTTTTGCCTCAACTTTCCCTTTTCAGCAGATAACACCACATCCATTTGCTCAAACCTGGATTCACTGATGGCACCTTCTATTATCATTTATCCAGCTAACAAAGCCTGGAAATGCACACACATGCACATAGACACACACGCAAGCTTCTCTCCAGCCTCATCAAAGAGTGCGAACTGATTGCTGTGCCCCTCTTAAACTTCCCCTATAGCTCCACAAAGATTTAATGATCACGTGCAAAATCATTTTCATGACTGACTACACTCCCCATAATTTGGTTTCTGCTTAGCTCTGTAGCTCATTTCCAGCCACCCCAGCCTTCTCTGCCTCCTCCGTTCTTCACATGTGCTCTTGCTACCTCAGGGATTTCTATGGTACTTTTTATGCCACATCTCTTGTCCTGTCATGCACTTCTTAACCTCTGTAGACCAGATTAAACTCTTTTCTTATTTAGTCTCATTACATCTTGGACTTTTCCTTCATAGCACTTATTATCACAATTCTAAAATCATATATGTATTTGCATAATTATGTTTAATATTTCTTTCCCAGTAGACTAAATGCTCTATAAAAATAAGGAATGGGTCTCTCGATAACTTCTGTGCCTTGATCTTGCATAGTGCTTGAAATATAGCTGAAACTCAACAAATATTTGTTGAATGAATAAATCAAGCAAAGATATGATGGTATACCAACAAGTAGTATCAAAAACTTGACCAGGGTCTAAATCTGTCCTTCTTAAATTGAGGTCTACAGATCAGTTTATGCTGATGCTGCTTGTTCCAGTGCTGTTAGGCAATAGTTTTGTCTGTGAAATGGCAGTAATTTCTGTCAAAGAGGGTTATTGAGAGAATTAAATTGCAGTATGTATGAAAGCACAGTGCCCTGTAAACAATTGGTACTCAATAAATGTCAGTATCCTTCCTTGGTTTCTATTGCTTCTCACAAACTAGTGCTATGCTCTTAAAAAGGCAGCCTAATAAAAAGTCCACTTAGGAAATTATTATCTTTACTGAGACTCTTAGAAGCAGGAGATAGAATTAAAGACCTTCCCTGGACTAAAATGGAATAAACAGAGTCTTTTAGGACTATTCCACCCAATTTCTTTGTTTGGAACAAACAAGAAAACTTTCTTTGTTCTTTCTTGTCAATTGAATCTTTGCTTAAAAGTAACCTAGGACACCTAAGTAACATTTAAACCTTGGTAAGTAGATAATGGTTCCCAGCAACTGTCAGTATCTCTGGAAAAAGAAAAGATCAAAAACTAAAAGGATTTTCTCCACTAAAGCTCCAATACATGGTCTCTTCTTATGTTGCATCCCATTGGGTAGTTACAAGAGATAGGCCAACATCTGCTTCTAAAATATAAACTTAAGGTAGTGTGATTAAGTGTGGGCTTTCCCCCTCTCTGTTAATCTTGTCAGACTCTAGCTTCCAAATTTATGGGGCCAGGGAGAGGGATGCTGGTATCTAATGGCTTTAGGAAATGTTGGCTGGAAACATGACCTCCTTGGTACAGGTCCTGCCATCGGTTAACTACTAATTTAAGATTCAGCAAAGGGAAATAAATTCAGATCTCAGTGACAAAAATTGCCCTTCAGTTCTTTCATCTTTGTTGTTAATGCTAATGGCTAATAAGGGGTGCAGAATCCTTAACCCAACTCTGTCATTTTTATGGCAGAGAGCAAATGGAACACCCTGGAGTTTTAAAGCCTAACTGCTTTAAAATTGTTTTCTCTTTTCTAATCGCACTGTCTTAGTTCACTTCATTGCTACCTGTCTACTGATAACACTTCCCATCAGGGTATTTGGTGTCCAATCTCTTCCTTTCCCAAGGAAAGATTACTGCCCTAGTCATCTCAATTAATATCACTTGGTGAGATAATACAGAAATGACACAGCCAGCATTTGGCATCTCCTTTTCTATAGGGAATTATTGAAAGGAGATATTAAAGATGGAGGTCTTAGATTCCTACGCTGATACCAGAGGGCGCAGTGACTGCCAAGGTTACACAGACTGCTCGTGGCAGAGAGGACAGATTTTTTCCATCATTATGATGAGTCTAGACTCTTTCTCACCATAAAGATCAAAATCACCATTCTTGTAATTGTAGCAAAAATGAGAAGATTCTAACATTAAAGGGTGTCATGTAGAAGCATTAAGGAATATTCACCATTTTCTTTATTCTGTAAATTTTTGAGCATGTGCCATTTGTTAGACACTGTTGTAAATGCTTGGGATATATCAAGGAGCAGAAAAAAATTGCTTTCTGAGAGCAGTAGACAGACTAATGGGGGCATTTGTGTGTGTGCGTTTTTATTTATATATGAGTGTGCATGGAGAAGTCAACCAATTAAAAAAATGTAACATATAACTTAATTTGTTAGAAGGTGATAAAAACTATCGGAGTGGGGGTGAATTAGAACAAGATCACGGGAATTAGCAGTGCCCAGGGCAGTACAATGTTAATCAGGATGGTCAGGGTAGGCTACAGTAGCACTGTAGAGAATACTTAAAGGAGAAGGAGTTACCTGAGTGAGTATTTAGGGGACAAGCTTTCCCAGTAGAAGAAATAGCCAGGGCAAATGCTCACATGATAATCATTCCCCTTAAAGGGCTACTGAGTGTTACTAAAATCCCCCTGTGCTTTCTGCCCCTACTTTTCTTGTCCCGATGCCCAGGGACCACAGCTTGGAAGAAAGACACATGAGGCATTAATCATTCCCTCTGAAAGATCTCATTCTATCTCACAACCACCCAAGGAGTAAGTTAGACGCTTTCTCCAGATTACAGGTGGTGAAACCAAGATTCATGGAGGAGATATCACCCACCCAAAGACACATGACTATATTTTCAAATCCTATAATGTTTTCTTCCATACTAAGCTTCTCTCTTTAAAAATTATATATATTAAAAATATATAAATGTCTATATTATTAGTATTATATATTACTGTTCTAAAGAATATGGAAAAGTATAAAATAAAATTCCTATTTTCTAATCCCTGGAAACCAAAGCCATCTTTTTGGTGGCAGGGATATTCAGTCTCAGTCATGTTTTAGGGGCCCTTTCCCCTCCCCATGTTGCGTTGGAGTCTTCAGAGTCCTCTGCTATACTTGGGGGAAGCATCCTCCAGTCTTTGGTCCATGCTGGTCACACTGATGTGGTCATTGTCCATATCTCTATGTTTTCTTGAAAACAAGAGAAACTGATCTCCACTTTAGGCTCAAGGGCAGTGTCCAAGCCTGGGATCCTCCCTGTCCCTTGCCCAGCCTCCCTGAGCAGCTCGAGCAGCCAGTGCCATCCAGTAAAGGACCCCCTTTATGGAGGAGGAGCTTTTCGTTCTTTGTGCTCGTGGAAACTGCAAAACCTCTCTCCCCTGGGTTTGCAGTCTCTGGAAGGCTCTACCTGCTTCTGAGCTTCCAAAATTGGCGACTTGTACCCTTCAGACTCCAGGCACTGGACCCCATTTTCACACACTTGGACCCTGTATTGGTGTCCTTCAAAAGCCTGACGTTCAAATGATTGTTTTCTTTTAACAGAGAGAATTTAAGGAAAGCATATACCTTCAGAAGAACAATCTAAATTCTTTGCACTTAGGAGAAGGGAAAAAGAGATAAATATCGTTTCGTTCTTTTTCCTTAATAATTCATAGATATATTTTAAATTTCATACAAGTTCATCCTCTTCCTCTGTAAAAATCTTGTACCTTCTTTGGGCTCATTGAAAATACCTCTTTTCGTATCAGTTCATTCATAACAATCCCTGTTCTTTTTGAGAGCTGCGTCACATTCCGATACCCACTTTCATACTGACAGACAAGGTTGTTTCTCATGTTGTGATTCATTACTAGCAATGTTGCAGTGAGTAATTCTGTGCAGATAATTCGGTACACTTTTATGAATATATCCATATAGTTGAATCCTAGCAGTGGCATTGCTGAATTATTGCTTAGGATATGTGCATTTTAAATATGGGTAGATATCGTTAACTGATCTCCAAAAAGATTGTTCTATGTTCCTCCAAATTAAAATTGTATCTATTTCTCCACACTACTTTATATACATGTCTATCATTTATTTAGTGCGCTCTATGTGTCAAACAAGCTCTTTTCTAAATGATTTTTATATATTGTCTCATTCTATCTTCCTCACAACTTGTGATGTAGGTACTATTATTTCCATGTTACGGAAGAGGAATCAAGCACAGAGAAGTCAAGTAATGCAAAGGAGGTCACACAGCTGGTAACTGGTGCAACCGAGATTTGAACCCAGGTAGTCTGATTCAAGAGCTATGTTCTTTACCTCCTATACATCTTAATATTTATCAATCCTATAGGAAAAACTGGCATTGCATAGTTGGCATAAATTCACTTCTTAAATTATGAATGAGGGTTTATGCATTCATTCAGTATTGAATTTATTTCTGTAAATGGCTCCCTCAGACCCTTTTTTGTTTTTCTATTGGGTTATGCATTTTTAAATTGACCTGTATGAATTCTGAATGTCACAAAAATTATCCCTTCACGACATGTTACAAATTTTTCTTTCCTTTACATTTTGTATATGTATTTTTTTTTTAAATTTGCTATGTATTATATGAGTTTTAAACTCTGACATTAAAATTATCAACTTTGATTTAGAGGATTTCTATAATGCTTTAAAAGTCCCTTCCACAACAAGGTAACAAAGAATAGTTTGCCTGAGTTGTTTTCTAGAATATTTATGTTATTTTTTCAATATATACATTTTTTGATCAATTTGATATGATATTTAAAGTAATGCTCTATTTTTTCCTTCGACATCAATCCACTTGAACCACTATTATCTATGAAATACCTCAGAAGTGCCACCTTCATCGTATTTTAAATTCATATTTATCTATTTATATGTAGAGTAAAATTAGGCAGTTTTTAGTATATTCACAAAGTTATACAACCATCACCATTATAATTCCCAAACCCCTATATATTTTGAGGCTAATTCTAAACTTGCAGTTCAATGAGAAGTTTCTGTATCTATTGGTGCTGTGGCACCAGAATCTTTTAACTACTAGAACTTTAGAGTGCATTTTATTTTTTTTTTAGCTCTAAGTAAAATTGTTTTTACATTTTTTTTATTTCAGCATATTATGGGGGTACAAATGTTTAGGTTACATATATTGCCTTTGCCCCACCTGAGTCAGAACTTCAGGCATGTCCATCCCCCAGACGATGTATACTACACCCATTAGGTGTGTATATACCCATGTCCTCTGCCCCCGCTACCATCTACCCGACACCCGATGACTGTTATTACTATACGTGCACTTAACTGTTGATCAATTAATAACAATTTGATGTTGAGTACATGTGGTGCTTTGCTTGTTTTTCCATTCTTGTGATACTTCACTTAGTAGAATGCATTCCAGCTCTGTCCAGGAGTATACAAGAGGTGTTAGATCACCATCGTTTCTTAAAGCTGAATAGTACTCCATGGTATACATATACCACATTTTATTAATCCACTCATGTATTGATGGATTGTTGGGTTGTTTCCACATCTTTGCAATTGCGAATTGTGCTGCTATAAACATTTGAGTGTAGATGTCTTTTTTATAGAATGTCTTTTGTTCTTTTGGGAAGATGCCCAGTAATGGGATTGCTGGATCAAATGGTACTTCTACCTGTAGCTCTTTGAGGAATCTCCATATTGCTTTCCACAGGGGTTATACTAGTTTGCAGTCCCGCCAGCAGTGTATGAGTGTTCCTATCTCTCTGCATCCATGCCAACATTTATTGTTTTTCAGACTTTTTGATAAAGGCCATTCTCACTGGAGATAAGTGATATCTCATTGTGGTTTTGATTTGCATTTCCCTGATGATTAGAGATGTCAAGCATTTTTTCATATGCTTGTTGACCATTGGTCTACCTTCTTTTGAAAAGTTTCTGTTCATGTCCTTTGCCCACTGTTTGATAGGGTTGTTTGATTTTTTCTTGCTGATTTTCCTGAGTTCTAGATAGATTCTGGTTATCAGCCCTTTATTGAATGAGTAACATGCGAATATTTTCTCCCATTCTGTAGGTTGTCTGTTTGCTCTAGTGATAGTTTCCTTGGCTGTGCAGAAGCTTTTTAACTTGATCAGGTCCCACTTATTTATTTTTGTTGTTGCTGTGATTGCCTTTGGGGTCTCCTTCATAAATTCTTTCCCTAGGCCAATGTCTATAAGAGTTTTTCCAACATTTTCTACTAGAATTCTTATAGTTTCATGCCTTAGATTTAAGTCTGTTCTCCACCATGAGTTGATTTTCGTGAGAGGTGAAAGGTGTGGATCCTATTTCAGTCTTCTACATGTGGCTATCCAATTTTCCCAGCACCATTTATTAAATGAGGATTCCTTTCTCCAGTGTATGTTTTTGTCTGCTTTGTCAAAGATTAGATGGCTATATGAGAATGCCTTTATATCTGGGTTCTCAGTTCTGTTCCATTGCTCTGTCTCTATTCTTGTGCTAGTACCATGCTGTTTTAGTTACTATAGCCTCATAATATAGCTTGAAGTCTGGTAAATTGATGCCCCCTAATTTGTTGTTTTTGCTTAAGATTGCTTTTGCTATAGGGGGTCTTCTCTGGTTCCTTACGAAGCATGGAGTTATTTTTTCTAGATCTGTGAAAAATGATGTTGGTATTTTAATAGGGATTGCATTGAATCTGTAGATTAGTTTGGGTATCAGTATAGACATTTTAACAATGTAGAATGCATTTTAATAGATAGATCAATAAATTTGCTCTTATGCTTCTTCCTTTCTGGAAGGAAGGGAAGAATGGATTATTCTGCAAAGCACTAGTCATTTCTGGGATACAAGTAACCTCAATAGTTTTACTTTAGTGAAAACTGAGATTTTGAAGGTGCTTAATTCACCACCTTGAATCTATGCCTGTTAACCCTTACTGATTCAGATTCTAATCCAAAGTCTGTAATAATTCATGTCCCTTGTGCTCACTTAACCATGAAACGTGGCCTCTTTCTTATATATTATAATTATTATAAGTACTTGGACTTATGTTTTCCTATTGCCTTATTAGTATTTAACAAGATAATCACATGTATTTTATCTTTACATTAAAGCTAGACCCTCCCTACATATCTCCCCTTCCATTGTTAACATTATGTTTATCTGGCCACCTCCACTTACTGAAACATGTGCTGAATATTCAATATTTGCTAGATGCTATACGGCAGGAGGTAAAAAGACAAGCAAATAAGAGTCCTTGCTCTTAATTTGGGTCCATAATATACTTAATGGAAGATGACTTCTTTTACAAAGAAAGAGTAAAGCCAATTCTGAGTGTCTGACTTTTCACGAGTTCAAGCCCTCATTTCTGGCTTAAGTAAGCTTTGTTCTGAATATAAACTCTTTCTCAATTAACTGAGGATAAAGTAGCAGTTCCCTCTTTCCTTCTATCCTCATTCTATGTCGTGAATCTACTACAAGCAAAACCTGAAGTGAACACAAGGATTGTGACATCTGCATTATTTAAATAATTGGCCTCCCTATGTCTGCATCTGTCTGTGTGTTGGTATGGCCTCACCCTATGTGCAGGTTGGAACTGCCGATTTTAGATGTCACATTCCTAGAGAACAAGCAAGGCTCTGTTCCACTTGTTTGCCAGTCCCCATGACAGCCCTGCACAGGTGGGTGCTGGCTCTCCCGTGATAAAGTAGTAATGAGCACCTAATTATGGATAATTGCATAATGAAGGGCGCTCTTGCTTCTGCCAGTTCATGGTTGCAGCTGGTACCTGAATGACTTCTGCTTGTGGCAACAGGTTACTTTCTTCTAGAATCATTTGAGGGGAAAAGGCAGCATGCCAGCTCACCAGCATGGATTAAATAATCCCCAACAAGTCGGTGCCTGATTCCTGTTTCTCGAGGGCAGGATGGGGAACTTGACTAGTCATTCTCCTAATTATCCAGGGAGATTAGTTTGTACACCTAGGCTATGGGCTAATAATGTCTTCCCTTTGGAGAGGGCCTTAAATATTCAGACTATGCAACCACACCCTCCTGAATTTCTGTAACAAGCCGCCCATGTGCTGGTCTGTAACTGTAGCTCCAGTAGAGGCACAGCGTTCCCTGAATTTGTAAGTATCACTTTGTGCACTTATTGAAAATATATATTTCTCAATCTCTTCATCTGGATCTACTGAATAAAAATCTGTGAAGGTAGTTAAATGGACTTAAGTTCTGTTCCTGGTGAAGGTAGTTAAATGGACTTAAGTTTTGTTCCTGGTTCTGCCACTAACAATGATCTGGGCAAGTCACAATTTTTGTGGTCCTTATCGTTTTCTCCTTAGTGTAAGATGACATGAAAAAGTCTAAGATCTATGAATGTGATTTTATGCTGCATTGTTCACTAGACAGGAAATGTTACTTGACTACTCCTAAACCAATCACTCATTCATATGTTATATGTAGCACATTGCATTTAAAAAAGAAAATGACTGTCCCCAAACCCTTCCCATTCCACATGCTTTTTTCCTTTTTTTCTTTTTTTTTTTTTAAAAAGCAATGTGACCTTGACTCCCTTCATTGAATAATGGTATCTATATTCCCTCCCCTAGAATCTGGATGGTGTTGCCACACAGTGGAGTTGACAGTATTTGACTTCTGAAGCTAGATCATAAAATGTGACACAGCTTCCTCCTGGTTCTCTTGGGATGCTGATACTTAGAACCCAGCTACCATTCTGTGAGGAAGCCCTAGCAGCCGTGGACATGAAGAGGCATCCATCCATGGTCTTGACTGAGCACCACTTTGCCAATTATGTAGTGGGCTCTCTTCACAATGGATCCTCCAGCCTCTAGTCAAGCTGCCCCAATGGATGCTGGTTGCATGTAAAATAGACTATCTGTTTCTACATAGCTCTTCCTAAATTGCAGTTTTGTAAGCAAAATAAATAATTCTTGTTGTTTTAAGCATGAAGATTTGGGATGATTTGCTACTCAGCAATAGAAAACTGATAGACCACTTAAGAGTGAGTATAGGGTATGTATTTGAGCAATGAAAACAAGATGTGTGAATGGCATTTGGCCAAATTATGGATAACTCTTATTATGAGGAGGTCATATGTAATCTAAGTGGCAATGTTAGGTATAAGAGGTATACCAAATGGAGGGGGTGAGAAATGACATTAGAGACAAAGGAAACTGGCATAGGAAAGTCTTCTGTTACTAGCAGCTTGAGTCAAGTTCAAGTCGACTTGAATTTACTGAGAATTTCTGGAGTGAAAATCATCTGACACACAGCAAACACAAGGCATCTGTCGACTTTTTTGAAAAGAGAAAATGTTTGCCAAGGTTGGAGCATTGTTAGGGGCATGCAGGAATGCCGCTCACCCACTCGGCCTTGTCAGGTGGGCTTTTTCTGGTGAATTTACTATGGTTTAGGGTTTGGTTCCCAGCCTGGAAGTTTCAGTAACTTGTTCTTTCCGCATACTAGGACTGAGGGGAAAATACATTCATCAAACACAAAAGACGGATCTATAAAACCAGCATTCTAATTTAATCATTTATAATACGAGATGTCACCTGCCTGGAATACACCTCTCAGCATGTCCAGCACATTCCTTCCTTGTAGGCAAACCTACATATGAAGCCAATTCATAATCGCAAATCTTATTGGACATGAAATCAAAAGCAGCAGCTGAAGTCACTCTTCAATGAGTGAGTTGAGCGTGTCTTATACAGGTATGGCCATGATAAGATGGGCTTCCAATGGACATGGACTAGACAATATCCAACTACCTGGGCTCTCTCTCACCTGTGGACTGTTCCCAAAGTATTTAGGGATACTTCTGTCTCTGAACTTCACTGGGGAACCACCATACATCCCTTTCATGGTGACCCATTTTGCTTTAGATAAACGGGTGTAATGAAATGCCTGGGGTCATTCTGCTTCTCTTTCCTAGCATCTCTTTGTCTGGACCCGCTGTGTATCAATTTCACAATACCAGTTAAACCAATTGGATTTTTAAGTTCTTGTTGGGGTGAATGCCCTATAGTAGTTCTGACCATATCCAAATAGAACCAGCTTAAAAGCTATCTGGATTAGAAAACAGAAGAGATTTCCACAAGGGAGAAATTTCTTAGCCAAAGAAATAAGGGAATGATTTAAGTCCTGGAGGGGCTCTTCCAGGGAAAACTGTACAGTCATGAATAAGAGACAGGACTTTGGGAACATCTAAGTGTGAGAATCACAATGTGCGAGCTAACTGGCACTGGGGAATGGGGATAATGCAACGACTAAAGTCCAAGGGGTGAGTGGATTTCCTCGAGGGAGAAGCCGAGCATGGTGTGTGGGTTATGGGTGCAGCCACAAGGAAATCTGATGACACAGTTGCTTTGTAGATTTCAGCTTGTTCGTTCCCTCTTCAAGAGTTTGTTTATTTCTAGGCACTGTCCCCAAACTTTGGGGACACCAGGTGAACACCTGCCAGTCTGAACAACCAGGTCTGTGTGCTTCTCCATGTGGTTCCTTACAAAAAGAGCTTGTGATGGAACCAACCTGGGTGTCCGACAACAGATGAATGGATGAAAGAAATGTGGTGTATGTACACAGTGGAATACCACTCAGCCTCAACAAAGAATGAGATCCTGTCATTTGAGGCAACATGGATGGAACTGGAGGATATTATGATAAGTGAAATAAGCCAGGAAGAGAAAGTTAAACACCCCATGTCCTCATTCACATGTGAAAGCTAAGAAAGGTTGGTACCATAGAAGTAAAAAGCAGAACAGAGGATGCTAGAGGCTGGGAAGGGTAGGAGGAAAGGAGGGGTAGGGAAAGAGTTGTTAAAAGACACAAAATTACAGCTACCTAGGAGGAATAAGTTCTAGTGTTCTAGACCACAGTAGGGTAACTACAGTTAACAATAATATACAGGTGGCCCCTGGTTCACAGATGAGATATGTTCCTGAGAACATCTTTAGGTCTGATGTGTATGTAACTTGGGTCCCTGTTGAACAGTGCATATGGTAACAACAACACTAATAATAATACTGTAATGGCTCATAGGTGGTAATCATAATACAATGTAATACTCTAATAATGATAATACCCTGTACTGTAATAATAAATTATAGAAACCATTATGTTCTTTCTTTTAATTCAAACAAACAGAACATAAAAATTTAAACAAGAAGTTTAGATAGGAAATAGGAGAAATTTCAAAAAAGAATATTAAAGGTTAACACTCACCTAATGTTGCGTCAAAGTCTCGCTTACTGGAGGGGCCTTTTTGAGGCAAGAAGGGAGGTGACAGTGATCGGAAGGTGACAATGGAGGTGGCGCTGGAGAGATGGCGCGGGCGCTGGAGAGTCGGGGTTTGAGCCTGTGGCTGGAGGAGGGACTGACCACTGAAGTGGGTTTCTTGAAAAAGGTAGCTGGGGTTGTCTGCACAGCCTTTTTCTCTTTTCATCATAAACGGCCTCGCAGCAGCTGGTGTTCTCACTAACTGCCCGGTAAACCTTTGCAAACCGCTCAGTGTTAGGATCTTGCTCCTGACGCTTAGCAAATCCTGCTTCGATGAGACGAAAGGCTCAGCTCATTCTTTTGTCGTAAACTTTCTCAGCTCTGGATCTGATTCTTCGTGTGCTTGTGTTTCTGTCAGCTGCTTCTGTATCTACCAATGAGACCAGCCGCCAGCGTACAGACGCTGCACCAAGGAACTGCTTACTCTGTGGGGGTTTGTTTATATGAGCAGAAGAAACTAGTTCCCGAATTATTAATTAAATTATTTGATTAGAAATTCTCCTTATGGGGAGCCCATTTCTAAGTATGGAATGGTGTTGCCGCAAGTCTGGTTGTCCATAACGCGGGGACTGCCTGTATTTCACAGTTTCAAATATCTAGAAGGAGGATATTGAATGTTCCCAGCACAAAGAAATGATAAATGTTTGAGATGGTGGATATGCTAATTACCCTGGTCTGATCACTATACATTATATGTATTATATCGAAACATCACTATGTACCCCATAAATATGTACAATTAGTATGTCAGTTAACGAATAGAAGAAAAAAGAAAAATAAACCCAGATCTTTTAAAGCAACAGGTTAGTATGTCGATTATAATTAAAGATACATCTAAAGGCTATTCTGTGGAGGAAGTTAAGCACTTTGCTGCAGTTTAGGTGTGTTGCATTTATAGCTGCTTAATCTAATCTTGATGTTTAGGTCTAGAGTTGATCTAAATGGTGCTTCTTTCTCACTTCCCCTGGGTCTATATTCTGAAATCTACTGGGTTAGCATAAAATTCAGAACAAACTTTCTAAGAAAGTTCCTCTCAGCAGTTTTCTCTCAACATCTAGAAGCATATCTCAGCCTCAATCATACATTATTTGTTTACCCTAATTAGGACATTAAAACTGGTTAAGAGATAGACTTTGCATTCTTTATATATTAGTGTCCCACTGAGTGCCACTGTAAGGCACCATGTCCTTTCCTCTAGTCAGAAGTTGTTCTGGCAACTTATTATGCTAAGAGAACTGAACAGCCTTATTTCTCCTCTCGCCCTAGGTCTTCCTTACCTAGTAGTTACAAGATTGGCCATGAGCGGAGCGATCCTCTTAGGCACTTATGTAAAGTTTGACTGACTTCTGATGAAAAGCTGGGTTTACACCAGAATAAGCAGGGGAAAGCCAACCCCTTTGAGAACACAGACAAAAATTTCTATTTAAACACTAATTTAGGATATATTACTTTTCAACAAAATGACTAAACACCGGGACATCTATGATTGGAAGAAAAATTGTAGGTGTACCCCAAGGTATGTGATGCTCTTTTAGAAGTAGCGTCAGGTCGTGGTAAGAAAAGTCAGACTGAAGTGAGAGTTCTGAAAGAAAATATTGGTTCAACAAAAACTGTGATCTAGATAACTTTCTCTGGCCGTTTCGACTGAATTCCTTCCTTCCTGTCTTAGTCCATGTGGGCTGCTATAACGAAAATACCAGAGACTGGGTGGCTTACGAACAACAGAAATTTCTTTCTCATCGTTCTGGAAGCTCAAAGTCTGAGTTCAGGGTGCCAGCTAGGTCAGGTCCCGGTACAGGCCCTTTTTTGGGTTGTGGACTATGAACTTCCCACTGTCCTTACATGGTGGAAGGCTCTCTCTGAGGCCTGTCAATTTAAAATAATTAATCATTTTAAACTGACAAACTTTAAAAAATATATATGTTGTGGAATGACCAATTAACATATGCATTGCCTCACATACTTATCTTTTCTGTGTGTGGTGAGAAGACTTAGAATTTACTCTCTTCACCACTTGCAAGAACACAATGCATTGTTATTAACTATAGTTTCCGTGTTATACGATAGAGTTCTTGAACTTATTGCTATTATCTAACTGAAATGTTTTATCTTTTGACCAGCATCTCCCCTACATCAGACCCCTTTCATGAGGGCACTAATCCCACTCATGAGGGCTCTAGCCTCAAGACCTAATCACCTCCCGACCCCACCTTTTAAAGGGTTAAATGCCTTTACCACTGTTGCTGCAAACATCACATGGTCATCAACACTTTGCTAAGGGTAACCTCTCCTGCAGAAAGGATTCATCAAGATGTAAAAATAAATACAACATTTTTTAATTAAAAAAAATTCATGATAATAAATAAATAAGTGATTTTCCCTTAGGAAATAGGACTCTTAGTGGGAACATTCCTTTGGCCCACCACATAAGCAGTTATTCTTTCAGCCTTAAAATGAACACCAGGGAATTTAGGAAGTATCTGAGTTCCATGGCAGGTCAAGACATGAGATAAAAAAAAAAAAAAAAAAAAAAAAAGCCTGAAAGAAAGAAAAAGACTTTCAGATATGGACAACAAATCCCCCAAATTGGCTAATTCTAGTACCTTCACTAATGTTTCATGGACTCAGTGTTTTCCAAATGTTAAGTTTTCCCACTGTGCCTACATGGCATATAGTTCCACGTGGTGACGAGAGTCCCACACTGGGCCCCAAGATAAGGGGTGTTTACCCAAGGACCATGGAAGCATCTTACATTCCTAGACTTCCAGAAAAGCTCTTTTGGGCTACTCCTCCCTTAGTCCCCCAGCCCCTGAAGCTTGATACCCTCCCTCCCCTGCGGGAATAGGGCCGCACTGGCGCTCTTCTTGCCGGGTGCTTTTCCTGCCCCAGCAGATAATGCCTTAGAGAGCAAGTAGCAGAGGTCCTGGCGACTGGTGCTTTGTGGAAACAGGCAGTAAGACATTCCCCTTCCCCTTGCAGTCTTGTCCCTAGTCTTTCTTCATCCCCCTCCCAAATCTGTCTTCTATCTGGGGCTCCTCCATGTGTTCTGGGTCCTGACTCATCCTGCAGATGTGTGTGGGAAGCCTCCGCCTTGTGCTGTAGACAGGCCTGGGCAAGGGCTGTCTCCTCCTCGCAGGGTTAGTTTTGAATACAGAGGTGACCACTGGCCACCAGGACTGGCACTGGCATAGCCCTGTGTTTTAACCTGCCATGGAACTCAGACACTTCATTCATTCAATGATACTACAATTCATTTTTCTAGAACAGAGCAAGGTCCGAGACCCAGAGAAAGGAAGCTTGCTGCCAGGGAGAAATGCCTCTCTCCTGTGTTCTGCTGTTTTGTGGGCCTCAGGGGAGGACCCGCTCACAGAAACATCCCTGGCCACTGGAGAGGCAGTAGTGTTCAAAGAGGAGAAGGTGTCATTGACAGGTTCCCTCAGCAGCTGTTTTATAACAGCCTGCCTGTGTGCCAGGTATGATTTATTGCATTTGGAACAAGATCTAAAGCCGAATGCTATAACAGTTTCATTTACTAGTTATTAAATTCAGGTATAATGTGGTGCATCCCCCATTGTTCTTGCAGGGAAGGCGTGAGGGCCAGGCCTTCGTGTACGCTCCAAAACAACAGATGTGTGCCCCTGCACAGTGCTTAAGTGCCATCTGCCACAGATGACCAGGCCCTGGTGTTAGAACACACTGCCCTGCCTTTGGGAGCCCCATCCATGTAGACTAAGCACAGTGTGTAGAGTCTCAGGAACGGGACAGAGCAGACATGGGGGAAGTGCCTCTTGTTCTGCTGAGCGGACATCCTGGCAGGACAGCCCAACAGCGGGAGACGTGCGATGCTTCACTGCACAGCTCCTCAAACCCCAGGCTGCATGCAAAGCACAGAGACACGGCGATAGTGATGGGTGGTGCTTGCAGTGGGCCCAGAGCATGACTCCATTCTCCCATAGCCCAAAGCGCCGAGGACTATTATCCCACTCTACAGATGAGGAAATTGGGACTAAATGAGATGAGATGACTTATCTAATAAGGTTCCCAAGGATTCTATGAATTCGCTAGTTTACAGCCCCCGTGGGTTATTCTCAATTTACAACCGGTCTCTGGTGTGAAAAGTTTATGGTGGATTTTTCGGATAACTCCTAACCTTGAATGGAGGATTTTTCCACCTGAAGGATGCATCTCCTGAGTAGATCATCATCTGTGTTAGGGGTTGCTTATACTTTAGCATTACCTGGAAGATTTGTTTAGAATACTGATGTCCAGGCTGTATCACAGGAATTTCTAGTTTAATTGATTTGTGGTAGGGTATTTTTTAAGTCCTTCAAGGGATTCAGATATCCGTCCAGGGTCTAGGTGCTCCTTAGGTGGATGGGGCCACTTCCTCGAGTCCGAGGGGACACCCTGTACTCTCCTTCCTATTACCTGTGGACTACATCTGTACTTTGACCAAAAATCAGAGCTAAGGGGCCAGGGTGTGGTCTCTAAGGAGGTTCTGGAAAATTTGCAAAAGGAATGGAGAGCTTCCATTTCCCTGTGTATGGGATAAGTCCAGAAGCTCTGTTGGACCTGGGAGAATCTGTGAAGTCAGGAAGACATCTGGTTTAGAATGGGGGGAAGCAGCGGGGAGGAAGCCCTGGGTTCAGTGGAGAGGTGGCCCAGTGGGCATCCCCACTCCTCTTGCAATGTTGTGGGTACGTTCGTGTCTGATAGGTGCAATTGTAAAGTGATGCTAGTCTTTTCTGTTAATATGTCTAGAAGTGGGGCCATGCATCACTTATTGGAACACATTTTTAAGGGAAGAAAATATCATATAAGTGGCCTTTTTGGGGCATGTACTAAGCACCTGTTGTACCTGAAGACAGGTGAAAAGGGACCTGGTAGCCTGTTGAGAACCATCCTTCACAAAACCTTGTAGTACACTGAACTGATTGCTTCAGGAGGAGACAGATAATTTTGGCAAGAACTATATTAATTTTCTATTGCTGCTGTAACAAACTATCACAAATTTCGTAGATTAAAGCAACACAAATTTATTTTCTTACAGTTCTGAAGGTCAGAGGTCTAAAATGGGTTATCAGGTCTGCATTCCTTCTGGAGGCTGGAGGGGTGAATTCATTCCCTCACCTTTCCTAGCTTCCAGAGGCTTCCTGCATTTCTTGGCTAGAGGCTGCCTCACCGTTGCTTCTGTTGTGAAATCACCTTCTTGGATGCTGACCCTCCTGCTTCCTCCCTGTAAGCACCCTTGTTATCACACTGGGCTCGCCAGGTAATCCAGGATGTTATCCCCATCTCAGAGCCGTGACTCCATTACAGTTGCGAAATCCCTCTGACTGTGTTACCAGATTCTCACTGACGAATTGTGATGATCCCAAATAATTCTGCTGGCAAAAAATCATGCCAAGGAGCCCGCAGAGCACTGCCCCAGAGAGGAAGGGATATCTTCAAGGGTTGCCCAGCAGTGCCCCTTAGGCGAGGGCTGGATCAGGGAACTGCAGGCCTGACCTTACTGGGACAGAGTCATACTTTGGCAACAGCATCCTGGGATATGAGCAGAAACAAAAAGAGCAACTTAGTGGAGCCCAACTTGGGGAATTTACTAGGGATCTGCACCAGCAAGAGCATCGCAGTAGCGATGGACCTGCATCTACCAGAGGGTAGACCTGTCTGCCCCAGTGGCTCTGTGGGGACAGCCAGAGAATCTGTGGTGTGGGGACTGGCCAATGGGGGAAGAAGACAGAACTCACAAAGGAGAGACATGGGACTTTCTGCTAACATATGCAGAAGGTATTTGTGCAGCTATGTGGAGAAGTACAAGACGTGACCATATTTGCAGCCCAAGATGGCAATGGGGTAACGTCAGACCAGAAACCAGTGATCTGAAAAGTCGCCTGATGAAGGCAAGCCCAGGGCGAGAGGACTCGGGCTTCAGAGCCGGGCCTCTGCAGGTGCACACGAATCCCTTGGGAACTCTTGGCAAGATGCAGACTCCAGTTCAGGAGGTCTGGAGTGGGGCCTGAGGGTCTGCATTTCTAATTAGCTCCTAGAGGAAGCTGCTGACTCTGAACTGCACTTTGAGGAGCGAGGCTTGGAGCAGGGCCAGCTTTGTGGGCCTGTGCCCTGTGTGGTCATACACTGAAAAGGGCCCTCGTACTTGGTTTAATGCTCTGCTGTAGCCATTTTAAAATTCTTAATTTTCTGAATAAGGAAGTCCACATTTTCATTTTGCATTAGGCCCTGCAAATTATATATGCAATCCTGGTGTATAGTCAGAGTAGGATTCAGATCTTGTCTGTGCCCTTCCCAAATGCCATGTGCTGGGGAGAGGTGCTTAGCTTCCCCGCATCCCACTTCCTTTGGTTGTAAGGAAGGCCAATGGGAGTTGCTGGGAGGGCCAGTTGAGATGTGCGAGATCCGGGCTGGGAGGCTGCGTGTGATGACAAGCAGCTGCTGACATTCCCCGGGCAGATACCACTCCCATTACCGGCAATTGTTGAGTGCTAATTTGTGCCAATACTACACTGTTAGTGCCACTATTAAATATTTTTTTCTATTTAATTCTTAGTAATCATTTCCTGTTTAATCTCATGTAATTGGTATTAAAGCTTGTGGTTACTCTTGTTTTAACGATGATCAGGCGCCATTGGATGCTTAAAGGAAACCGGGAGTAAGTGTTCAAAGGGAAACTATGTAACCCTGTGGCCTGCCATTTCCTTAGAACAGTGTCAACCGCAATTCTGTCTAGATGTTGAGTCTCAAATCCTTACCAGGCTGGCTAGCTGCAGCACCAGATGTCATAAGTTTCCCTGGAAATCTGCTGCCAGAAGACTGAGGCTTCTCTGGCCAGGTAACAAAGAAGGTACCAGAGTTTAGGCGAGAGGGTATAGGTCAGATGCTAGAAACTCCAAGGTAAAAAATCAAGGTGTTTGTGAAAAATTAGTTTTGTCCAAATGAAGAGTGAATGAATACCAAATATAGCATAGGAGGAGTAAAGCCGTAAATGCCAAGAGGTATTGTCAACAATATCCTGACACCACACATTGGTTAATTCAGTGTCTTGTTTTAATTTCATCTGCTTCTTTCTTGGTCCTATCTTTCTTTGAGCAATGTCCCTGCAGGAAGGTGTCAGGCACCCGTACTTCCTCAGTGCTCCTGTCCCTGTAGCATACCGTGCAGCCTTTAGTGATGCTGTTGTCTCAGATGCTTTCAAAGAAAAGACAAGTTTGGAGGGTCGGTGCAGTTGCCTGACATTTTAGCACAGAAGAGCTCGATCCTGGCAACACATTGCAGCCACCTGGGGCACTCTTAAAACATGCCAATGCCTGGGCTACATCCCCATAGATTTTCATCCAGTTTGTTGGCAAGGTCCAGGTATTAGCATTTTTTAGAATCCCCCTGGGTTAGTCTAAAGTGCAGACAAGTTTTTAATTGACAAGATTGTTTTAATTGGAGTCAGTATACAAGCATGAGAGCACAAACACTGGACTCATACTGCCAGTGTTCAAATCCCTGGGCTACCCCTTCCTGGACCTTGGCAATTTACTTAGCTTCTCTGTGCCACAGTTTCTTCATCTTATGAAACAGGGAAAAGAAGGATGCTTCCTTACAGGCTATTGTGAGAATTGAATGAGGTTTTATCTGTAAAGCACTTCAAACAATGTCTGGCACATAGTAAGCACCATGTAAGCTTTTGATAATTAAATATACTTTACGCATGGTAAAACAATGTGTGATTTATAAGGAACTTATTAACTTAATGTATTTTGCTAATTACTTAGATTAAGTGATTTAAAAAATATGTGAGGTTTAACTTTTCTAAGATGATATATTGCTTTATTTTGCATATTCTCTTTCTTTATTTCAAAGTATTATGGGGGTACGAATGTTTTTGGTTACATGGATGGCTTTTGTAATGCTTGAGTCAGGGTTAAAAGTGTGCCCGTCACCAAGACAGTGTTTACTGTACCTGTTAGGTAGGTTTTCACCCATCCCCTCCTACTGGAAATCCTCCTGGATTTCCATTGAGATTTACTTCCCTCTATGCACATGTGTGCTCATCAGTTAGTTCCAATTTAATAGTGAGTACATGTGGTGTTTGTTTTTCCATTCTTTAGATACTTCAGTTAGGATAATGGTCTCCAGTTCCATCTAAATTGTTGCAAAAGGCATTAAGTCATCCTTCCTCATGGCTGAGTAGTGCTCCATGGCATACATATACCACATGTTGCTAATTCATTCATGAATTGATGGACATTTGTGTTGAGTCCACATCTTTGTAATTAGGTATTGTGCTGCAATAAACATTTGAGCACAGGTGTCTTTTTTTTTTTTATTTCAGCATATTATAGGGGTACAGATGTTTAGGTTATGTATGTTGCCCTTGCCCCCCCTCCCCCCTAAGTCCAAGTTTCAAATATGTCCATCCTTTAGGAGGTGTGCATTGCATTCTTTGTGTATGCATATACCCAT
>NW_012149230.1:1232752-1242553 GCF_000956105.1 Propithecus coquereli
TCCGCTATTACTTTTGTTTTGTTCTGCCGCTAGAGGGAGCCGCTAGTATGTTGTCCAGGGTTCTCTTGACCAGAGGGGTTACTTGGGGAGCTTGTTTTGGTCTCTTGCTGGGGGTTTTGATTCCCTAGTCACCGGTTTCTCTGTTGGTAGCTGACCGGAGGCGGAAATGCAATCCTATCAGATGACCTGAACCGGTCTGGCGAGGAAAGTCACTGGGCTGTCAGCTATTGGTCAGTGCCAAAGCCCCAGGGACTGGTGCTTGTTGCAGAGGGGGAGTGGTTCTTTATGTCTCGCTGCTGCAAGCTCAGAGGCCGTGCAAAAGACGCTGGCCAGGGGGAGCGGGTTCCTCTCCAAACTGCCCAAGGCCCCAGTGCCTTCAGCTTCCGTAGGCGTCTGCCCCTCACAACTGAGGAGGCACTCAAAATTCACCGCTTAAAGAAACAGGCCTGGTTAATTGACTTTAGGTCCTGGAAGGGCAGAGCTCGTTGCGAGGGCTCCCAGGCTGGGGGCAGGGAGCTGTTCCGCAAGGTACTGTGACCTGCTGTGGGTCCTGAGCTGGCGTTAGCCTGCCCCCAGCGCGCTGGCTCCAGAGGGAGGTGCTCAGGGGGTGGGAGGTACCCGATCAGGGAGTCAGTCGAGTCACCAGGGTGCTCTGCCGTCTCCTTTATGTCTCCCTCCCCCAATCTCATGCCAGTCCGGCAATAGCTCTCGCTCCTACTGGCCCACCCCGAGCAGTCCCAATCGCCAGCAGCAGTTTCCAGGTTACAGTCCTCTACTCAGTAATCACCTCCCCGTTCAGGACCCGCTGGGTGCCAGAGACCAGCTTCCTGACTCCTAACTGCCTCCAGAGGTAGCCCAGCCCAGCTCCTCCCCTGTCTGGTGCAGTCCTGGCACGGAGCTCCTGGGAGTTCAAGTTGCTTCCAGCTTGTGTCCCCTCTCCGCTGAGCCCCACGTTTCCTGACACAATTCTACATCCACTTCACACAAGCCCCTGACTCTCGGTGGGCTTGTAAGTCGGTGGGGAAGCTAGACTGTCTCATGAGGGACTTATCCCGGTGCACTTACTGGCCAGGCTGGCGCCGCCGTCTCACGCTCCACTCTCTATTGTCTGTCCGCGCTTTCCAGGTTTTGTGTTCCAATCTCCCGTTCACTTTATTCTTTTTTCTGATTTGTGTGTCCCCCGCTGAATCTCCACCGATTCACCTCGTTGTTTTTGCGGGAAAGCCATCCGATCGTGTGTGGCAGACCGAGATCTACGTCTCTTTCTCTGGAAGCAGGGATCCAGGAGGCTACCTTAACTCTGCCATTTTTCTCCCTCGCAGGTGTCTTTTTGAGAAAATGACTTCTTTTCCTTTGAGTAAATACCCAGTAGTGGGATTGTTGGATCAAATGGTAGGTCAACTTATAGTTCTTTGAGGAATCTCCATACTGTTTTCCATTGAGCTTGTACTAATTTGCAGTCCCACCAACAGTGTATAAGCAGTATTTTCTCTCTGCATCTATGCAAGCACTGATTGTTTTTGGAATTTTTAATAAAAACCATTCTGACTGGGGTGAGGTGATATCTCACTGTGATTTTGATTTGCATTTTCCTGATGATTAGTGACATTGGCATCACATTATCAGATTTCAAACTATACTACAAGGCTATAGTAACCAAAACAGCATGATATTGGCACAAAAATAGAAACAGATCAATGGAACAAAACAGAAAACCCAGATACAAAACCATCCACATACAGCCACCTGATCTTTGACAAAGGAGACAACAATATACACTGGGGAAAAGAATACCCATTCGATAAATGGTGCCAGGAAAAATGGATAGCCTCATGAAGAAGAATGAAACAGGATCCGTATCTTTCACTACTCACAAAAATTAATTCAAGATGGATAAATGACTTAAATGTAAGGCACGAAACCATAGAATTCTAGAAGAAAACATTGGAAAAACTCTTCTAGATACTGGCCTAGGCAAAGAATTTATGAAGAAGACCCCAATGGCAATCATATCAAAAGCAAAAATAGATAAATGGGCCTTGATTAAATTAAAAGGTTTCTGCATGGCTAAGGAAATAATTAAAAAAGCAAATAGACAACCTACAGAATGGGAGAAAATATTCACAAACTGTACATCCTGTAAAGGGCCAATATCCACAATCAACAAAGAACTGAAGCAAATCAGCAAGAAAAAAATCAAACAACTCCATTAAAAGACATGAAAAGAAGCTTCTCAAAAGATTGAAAAATGGTTAATCATTAACTTACTTTTTTATTCTAATTTTGATGGCTTTCTTCAGGCTAGTTTTCCACCTCTCTCTGGTCTCCAGTTTGCCTGTGTTGGTGGAGTATAAAAAATAAAATGTCAGAATTTCTTTGAACTGCCTAGCACAGACTTCATAGCTTTGAAGTCTGTCCAATTAGAGCTAATTAGCAAATGTATATTTTTCTTCTGCACAACAATGTGTAGAAAGTCTTCTCATCATTAGGGAGGCTTAATTTCCAAAGACTGTGATCCTAGCAGAGAATTCATACTGATGGGAGTAGCAGGATGTTGTTGGATTTGGAATCCAGTCCTTGCAGCTAGATTGAGCTGGGAAAGTCTCTTAAACAAAGGGCTCAAGTTACTTCAGAGCAGCAGTCCTCAAAGTGTGGTCCCTGGAGCAGCAGCATTGGCCTCCTCAGGGAAGTTGTTAGAAATGCATCTTCAGGGTCCCATCTCAGACCTACTGAGTCAGAAACTCTTGCAGCGAGGGCTCAGTAGTCTGTGTTTGACTCTGATGCTGCCAAAATTTGCAAAACACTCTCTAGAACATTTTCTTCAATTCTAAAATTATATAGTTCTGTTTTTCCAATAAATTAAAATGAGAAAATCCGTACAGCAATTTCCACCAAATTCTTATCTTTAACCTTTAAAATGTATTAAAAAAAACACAATCGTGGCATAAATCAAAAACTCTATAACTTTAATTAAAAATATTGGTTAATAATTCACTTGGTTGACATGTTTTGGAAATGTCTAGCTAATTTATTGTCAATGCCTCTTTAAATTCTGTCAAAGGGCCTTAATTGTATATTTATAACATTGTAAGCATGTCCTTCCTACTATAAACTCCTGTGTTTTATTTACTTTCCTTCCTTTTAGCTGTTTTTACTATTTTTGAGTGAATTATGCCCTATCAACATAATATTATGTTTTATTGATTTGTTTCAATTATGTTCAGAGTAAGAGATTTGGAATAGTCTATCATAATGTTTTACCAATATGATTGACACTTGGAAATAATTAGTAGCTAAAACAAACAAACAAACAATAGTGTGAAATGTATTTTCTTGGTATAAGCTGTGCACTGACTTTTTTTTTATATTTTTGCTTGAAAATTATCTATTTTCCTGGCAAATTAAAATTGAATAAGTAGTTATAAAATGATATGCATTACACAGTGTGTTTTAAAATATACTATTATTTCATCTTTGTAAAGCAAAAATAGTGTAAGTTTAATACTCTTCATAAACAGACAAATATCAGGGAAAATGTCCAGAAGTAATAACTCTTAAACTGTATTCTTAGATTTGCAAGTCCAATACTCACTGCAACGTTTTCGTATCATGTTTTAGTTTCCCCCTAAATAAAATTAAAGGAAATATTTATTGTACTAATATCTTAATAAATTCTAAGATTTAAATAAAAGTAACCCTTCTTTTAAAGACTATTAGTTAATACATTTTCTAGGGTCAGACCCTAGTTCCATTTCTGACTTTGAGCAAATTTACTTTTCCTCTCTTTGCTTGGACTCTCCCTTGTTCCAGAGGGATGGAGACTGCAATTCCCTGGACTTTCTTGCTCCCTGCAGCAATCCTTATCATCTCCCTGGTTGTCCTGAAATCTTTTCCCTACAGTAATTTTAACAAGAGCAGCCCCGAGAGCACAGTCAAAATTTTAAAAAAACTGTCACGTAGCATAACTTGGCCAATTTGGACCTGACACCACAGCTTCTGGTTCTTGGCTTTTGAACCAATGGTTCACTTTCAGGCAAACCTCATCAGACAGCTGGGAATTTCCCCAGGGCTATTTCCTGGGGTTTGTGCTCATTTAAATTTAAATGACTCCTGTTTCAAAGTGACTGAGATAAACTAGAAGAGCTGAGAAGCTCTCTCTTTCCCTCCAAATTAGGTAAAGGAAATTCATAGAGTCCCCAAGGAGCCAAATTATGAACTATAGAGCTCTGAAATGTTACCCCCAAATTTCCAGAAATTAAAGAGGATTTCCTGGCATGTCAGAACTGGAAGGAACCTGTAGGGGGATCTCATACAATCCTTTCCTTTAACGGATGAGGAAAGGGAGGCCCGACACTTAAGTCACCTGCCCAAGGGGGCACAGCTGGCTAGATGTTGGAGCAGAAGGGACTTGGGTCTCTTCCCATTGCACCAGAGTATGGAGGATGTTAATCCGTTTTTCAAACTCAAAAAGTATCAACATCAAAGCAAATTCTATCTGACCCCAGGGGTTATCTTTTGTAAACATCTACTAATTGGTTTTGCCAACCTGAGACCTTTATGGTCTTTCCATCTAATTTCCCTTGTTCAGTGCATTTCTTCCTCTATAAAAATATCCATCTTTCCTCCCTGTCACATAGATATGGTCTCATGGCACCTCCTTTCAGCTGCTCCCTCCATGGAGGCTGTAAAGCTGTCAGCTCCACCAGTGACAAGAGCCAGGCCCACTGCTCTTCTGTCTTCTCTTCCAAATGGGGAGATGTGTGAGTGTCCCGCAGGCTGGCTCTCTCTGGAAGCCGATGAAACAGAGAGGGGACTGGGTGTGGAATATGCTAGTCTCATGGGGTGGGCACCTACCATAAAGGAGGACCCCAGACTTACTCCCACCACCTGTGCTTGTGTCTAGATCTGTGGTCTAGAAGGCAAATTGGTAACAAGTTCTCAGAACCTTCCAGCATTTTTTAAAACAAGATAGGGCAATGGTTTTCCATTCTGGGATGATTTATGTCAATATAAAACTGTTCACTTTTCAAGAAATCAACATTGAGCTAAAAATGACATCCCTATTAGTGAGTTTATTTCCCTTTCTTTGGATGAGTAAACACTAATTTTAAAAATAATTAAAGCAACATGGTTCTGACTTGTGTGCAGGGATGATGCTTTATGCGAAGATAGAATGTTTGTGTATGATTTTCTTTCTATAGTAGAGACAGACTGAACATAACCAACTACATTTCTTTTTTGTCCCTTTTGAATCCCCAAATTCTATTACAAATATACTTGAAGCAAGTAGTTCTTCAACTGGAGCGTGTCTCAGACTCACTTGGAGGGGTATTAAAACTCAGATTTGCTAGGTCCCAACCCCCAGAATTTCTGGTTAGCAGGTCTGGGTTGGAGCCTAAGAATCTGATGTCTAACAAGTTCCCATTTGATGCTGATGCTGCCGGTCTGGGGACCACACTGCTCTAAAATGTAGGAGCTCATTTAATGAGTCCATATGCAGGACACACAGCCCAGCTGTGCCTGATTTCTGAGCAGGCAGCGTACTTCTGAATATGGAGAAGGGCTGTGGCCAGGAGCGAATTTTAGAGAGCAATTCACAGCCCAGCCTTGGCCTGAGGACAGGCAGCATGATATGCCAGGGTGAGATTCATGCATCAGAGAAGCACTTTCATCTGTGAAGACTCCATGGCAAGAGCAACATATATTTATTGCACATCATTTCGTTTCTACTTAAAGGAATGTCTTTCAAGGAGGAGAAAGCTGGCTCTGAACTTGACAGGAAATCTGTGCTACTTAAATTTTTAGCATGGAAGGATAGAAATCAGTGTTACTTAAATTATGGGTCACATCTTATAGTGGGAAGTTTGTGGTTTTCAGAATCAAAAGACTAGAGATTATGTACTAGTTCCACCACTACCAGCCATGTGCTTGCTTTATCTCTTCAAGTCACTTTGTGCACAAAAGGGAAACTCATAATTAGTGAACATGGTTGATGGGAGGGTTGCCAATTGTGTTAGATACAGTTCACACTGAAGGGGTAGATCCGACGTGAACCTCTGGAGACCCAGCATGCAAACTCAGTCGTGGACAGCAGAGGAAGTGGTAGTCGGTGGGCAGCCTCCCCTGAGTCACAGCCTTTCTGCTCTGTTACAGGCCCTGTGGGCACTGCTGAGCCAAGAGTACCTGCACATGCAGGTGCAGCCTGCAGGTGCAGCCTCTCATGCAGCCTGCACATGAGAAAGACCACACATCACATACCCTGAGGCATCTTCATAGTCCAGCTATAAGCACACACTCTCTTGAGGAAGATAAACCCACACACATACCCTCCACAACAAAACAAAACAAACCTACCACTATTCATTTCTACAACTTTCCCCATGGTTCCTTCTTCAATAACTCGGTATTTGTTAACAATCCTCTCTTAACTTTTTCTGGCAAAGGGGCCAGGCCCACAGCTTTATCATGGCTTTGCATCATCTCTCAGGCAACTCAAATCTTGAAAAGTCCATGCTCATGCTGGTAGATGGTAAGGGTGTAATAAATAGTTAAGTTTTAATTTTTATTATATGAGAATATAAAAAAAACAGAATATGACAGTCATGCTCCCCACCTTGTCCAGGGGACTTCTCTAAAACAGTTCATACACAGCACATGGATTTTGCCTTCTCGAACTGGCGGGAAGAATAGGGACCTGGCAACAACACAACTCTTAAGTGCTACCTGAAAACTCTGTGATATTAAATACACAGAATAAATGTCGGAGGCCCCAGAACTGGAAGACATAGCAGAGAATGACTCATTGCGGAAAATGTGACAGGGTGCATGCAGGACTCCCTTAAATCTCGTCTGTACCAGGAAGAGGCAGGGGAGGAGGGATGAAATGAGAAAATGCCCAAACAGTGTCTTCATAACAGCATAAAACTTCCCCATGGCTATTAAGTTTGGTCAACTGAAGAGAAAATAGACAAATCTTATGAGATACAGAAATTCACGGAAAGTCAGGAAGCGAGCCCACTAACAGAGCATCCTTCCCCTAAGAATAGAGTGAAATCTGCTTTAGTTATCTCCTCTGCATAACTAATTATCCAACAATTTAGCTTCAACAATGAGCATTTATTCTATCACGTAGTTTCTGTGGGGACCTAAGCAGCTTAGCTGAGTGGTTTGGTTCATGGTCTGTCATGAAGTGAAAATTATTGACCAGGACCACAGTCCCAGGGAAACTTGACTGGGGCTGGAGGATTCTCTTCCTAGATAATTATCTCACACAGCTGTAGGCAGGAGGCCTTAGTTTCTTGCTTGTCATTGGTAGAAAACCTCAATTCCCTGCTGTGTGATCCTCCCCAAAGGACGGCTTGGTTTTCCTCATGGGGTCTGGATTCCCCCAGAGCAGGTTATCCAAGACAACAAAACAGAAGATGCAAAACCTTTGCTTCAGGCATCACACTGTCTTTTTTGCGATATTTATCAGTTACACATGTCAGTCCTGTTTAACCATTCAGTGTGAGAGGGCATGGCAAGAGCCACGAGTACCAGAAGGTGGGGATAATTGGGAACCATTTTGGAGGCTGGTAGCCACAGTTAGGAGAGTTATTTCTGAGAAACATAGAAAAAATTAAGCAACCTGTTACAACAGCTTACCCTCTGGCTCTACTTTATGTTTTCACAAATAATGATCTAGTCCCCAAAGAACTAGATCTGTACATACACAAGTACAAACTAAAAATCAGGCAGCCCAACGGATATGCTGTGATACTGTGTATGTATAATTGGTCTCCAAGAAGAAAAAGAGAGAGAAAGTGGCAAAAGAAATATTTGAAAAGACAATGGATGAAAATTTCCAAAATAAGTGAAAGACAGCAACTATAGGTCCAAAAATATCTCAAAAAGTACCTAGCATAATAAGTCCAAATAAAACACAAGCCGAACACATTATAGCCAAACTATTGAAAACTGAAGATGAAAAGAATCTTGTAGGCAGCTGGAGAGGGGCAGAATTACACACAAAGGAATGAAGATGAAATTTATGGCAGACTTCTCATCAAATAGTATATGGAAACAAGATGACAATATAGCAACTTCTTTACTAAAATAAATAAATATCAACCCAGAATTCTATATTCAGCAGAAATAACATTCAAAAATATAGGTGAAAGAAGGATATATTTTTTCAGACAACCAAAAAAGAAGAATTTATTATACTATAAGAGATCATAAAGAAAGTTCTTCAGGCAAAGGGAAGCATGATACCTAGAAATTTAGATCCACATAAAGAAATGAAAAGTGTTGGAAATGTTAAAAATGAAAGTAATTGTAAAGGACATTTATTCTTTGTAATATACATTGAAGTCAGAAAGTGTGATACGTCTAGCTTTGTTCTTCTTCCTCAAAATTGCTCTATTAGGGGTCTTTTGTGATTCCATATGGATTTTAGAATTTTTTTTCTATTTCTGTAAAAAACGTCTTTGGGATTTTGATAGGGATTGCATTGCACCTGCAGCGTTGACTCTGTAGATGGCTTTGGGTAGTGTGGACATTTTAACAGTATTAATTCTTCTAATCCATGAACACAGGTTATCTTTTTATTTATTTGTATCTGATTTAATTTCTTCAGTATTTTATAGTTTTTGGTAAATAAGCCTTTCACTTCCTTAGCTAGGTTTATCTCTAAGTTTCTTATTCTTTTTAGTGCTATTTCTAAAAGGCATTCCTTTCTTAAATTCCTTTTTAGGATAGTATGTTGTTGGCATATAGAAATGCAACTAATAATTGTAGGTTGACTTTGTACCCTGAAATGTTACTGAATTTGTTTTAACAGTGTTTTTGTGGAGTCTTTACATATAAAATCATGTCATCTGCAATGAAAGATAATTTTACTTCCTTCCATACCTAATTTATTAAAGAGTATTTTTATTGTGAAAGGATATTGAATTTTGTCAAATGTTTTTCTGCATTTGTTGAGACAATCATGTGATTTCTGTCTTTCATCCCTTAATGTGATGTATCACATTGATTAATTTATATGTATTGACCCATCCTTGCATCCAAAGGATAAACCCCAATATGATACTAGCATAAAAATAGACATATAGATCTAGAACAGAAACTGTAGAAATAAACCCATGTATATATAGTCAACTGATCTTCAACAAGGGTGCCAAGAATATACAATAGGAAAATGATAGTCTCTTCAACAAATGGTGCTGAGAAAACTGGATATCCACATCCAAAAAAAAAAAGAAGAAGAAGAAATTGGACCCTTATCTTTAACTACACACAAAAATTAACATAAATGGATTAAATACTTTAATTTAAAATCTGAAACCATAAGACTTTTAGAAGAAAAGAGGGGACATGCTTCTTGACATTGGTCTCAGTAAAAATTTCTTGAATATGACACCAAAAGCACAGGCAACAAAAGCAAAAATAGATGTCAGGCTACATCAAACTGAGAAGCTTCTGCACAGCAAAAGAAACAATTGACAGAGTCAAAGCAACCTATAGAATGGGTGAAAATATTTGCAAAATATTTGCAAACAATTGGTAAGGGGTTAATTTCCAAAATATATAAGGAACTTCTAAAACTCAATAACCAAAATAAATAAATAAATAAATAAAAAGCAAATAATGAGATTTTAAAAAAGGTCAATGGCCAACGGGTATATCAAAACATGTGCAACATCACTAATGGTCAGGAGAATGCAAATCAAAACCACAATAAGGTATCACCTCACACCTGTTAAGATTGCTATTATCTAAAAAACATAAATAAAAAATGTTGGAGTGGTTGTGGAGAAA
>NW_012149230.1:1242721-1243838 GCF_000956105.1 Propithecus coquereli
CTCCCATGTTTATTGAAGTATTGTTTACAATAGTCAAGGTATGGAAACAACCCAAATGTCCACCAAAGGATGAATGGCTAAAGAACAACTGTGATATATACATACAATGCAATATTATTCAGCCTTAAAAAAGATGGAAATCCTACCATTACAACATGGATGGACCTGGAAGGCATTATGCTAATTAAAATAAATCAGTCACAGAAAGGCAAATACTGCATGATTACTTTTATATGAGGCATTTAAAATAGTCAAAGGTATAGAAATAGGCAATAGAATGGTGGCTACCAGAGCACAGAGAGGGGGGACATAGGGAATTGTTGTTCAAGGGGTATAAAGTTACAGTTTTATAAGATAAGTTCCAGAGATCTGCTATAAAACATAGTGCCTGTAGTTGACAATAAGGTATTATGTACTTAAAAATTTGTTAAGAAGGTAGATCCCATGTTAAATGTTTTTACCACAAATAAGTAAATAAATGAATAAATAAAGGGCACAAGGACACTTTTGCAGGTGATGGGTATGTCTTTTTAACTAGATTATAGTGATAGTAACACGAGTGTCTACATATATCCAAACTCACCAAATTGTATACATTAATTATGTGCAGTTTTGCATATATCAATTATGTATCAATAAATGGGAAAAATGATAAAAAAGAAAGTATAAATTAATAATATGATTTAGCTATGATAAAGGGGACATACAGATGGAGATTCAAAAAATCATAAAAGAATATTATAAACAATTATAGGCCATTACATTTAAAGACTCAGACTAAATTAACAATTTCTTAGAACAAAAAAATATCCATCAAAAGGAATTCATGAAGAGATAGAAATCCCAAGTAGAGCTATCACCACTAAAGAAACTGAATAGTCCAAGACATATTCCCAAAATAAACATCAGATCTAAATGCTTTGTTGGGTATGATTTATCAAATCTTAAGGAAAAATTATTCTAATTCTATATAAATTTGTCCAGAGAATAAAGAGAAAAAGATACATCAAACTAAAAAGCAAAACAATTCACTTTGTGATGCTATAATTATGTTGAGACCAAAATCAAGATACCCTTAAAAGAGGAAATTACAGGCCACTTTCCCTTTTTAATAAAG
>NW_012149230.1:1244557-1247449 GCF_000956105.1 Propithecus coquereli
GAAATAAAAAAAATACTTTATTCAGGATGAACCATGCAAAGTTTTGAAGACATGAATTTTTTGAAAAATCATTCTATAAATGTGATACAATTAAAACCAGAATTGCAATGTTTTCCATAAGTTTGACTAATAGGCAAACAAACGTGAAAAATTGTTCATCCTCATAGAAATCAGAGAAATGGAAATTAAAATTGTATACTATTTATATTCTTTAAGAGTACAAATTTAAATAGGCTGATAAAACTGAGGGTATAGATAAAGAACAATTTTCTATACTGTTGCTGGGAGTATAAATTGGTACAACTAGTTGGAATGATAGAAACGTCAAAAATATGCATGTCCTAAAATCCAGCAATCCTGCTCATAGCTGCCTATTCTACAGAACCTCTAACATACATGAACAAGAAAAATGTGTAAAGGTGCTCAAGGCAGCATTTTGTCCTGGTAAAAGCATGAAGGAGGAGGAGGAGGAGGACAAGGGAGGGAAGAGGAAGAAGAAGAAGGTCTTCCATAGAAACATAGACAAATAAACGTTTCCCCTCCAGATAATGGAATTTCATGTAGCAATTGAACTGCACCTACAAATAGATGAATAAATGCAAAACGTGCTGTGAAAAACAATCTAAATAATACATATGATGTCACTGTCATAAAGTATAAAACTATAAAGCAATAGAAAATATTCTTTCTAGATTTTATACACGTATAGAAATAAAAAGGCATGCAGGAGATAATGCAGGTCAACATTAGAATAGTGGCACTTCTGAGAATGGAGAGAGATGGAAAGGATGGAGGGCTTTATGTTTGTCTGTAATGTTTTATTTTTAAAGAGAGCCGAGGCAAAGTGGCAAAATGTTTACATTCTCTGAATGTATACGGTCATCTCTAGGTGTTACATTCTCTTCTACACATCTACGTGTTTGAAATAGTTCAGTGCTGTGGTAGGCTGCATAATGACCCCCGGAGATGCCCATGTCCTGATTCCTGGAACCTGCGAATGTGTTGATTTATGTCATAAAAAGGGCTTTGCAGATGTGGTTAAATTAAGAATGTTGAGATGGGGCATTTATCCTGCATTATTTAGGTGGGCTCACTGTCATTTCAAGGGTCCTTATAAAGGAAAGAGAAAGGCAGGGAAATCAGAGTCGGAGAAGTGAGGACAGAGCAGAGGGAGGAGTGATGCGGCACCAAGTACGGTTAAGCCGGAAGCCTCTAGAAGCTGGGAAATGCAAGGAAATGGGTTCCCTTCTAGAGCCTCCAGAAGGAACACAGGACTGCTAACCCATTTTAGATTTCTGACTTCCAGAACTGTAAGAGAATAAATTTGTGTTGCTTTAAGCCACTAAATTTTTGATAATTCATTACAGCAACAATAGGAAACTAATATAATCATTGAAATTGTCTTGTATCAGTGGCTAAAAGATAAAGAGTTGCTATTAATGTTGAGGAATATGTTAATCATTTAGAGAAAAAAAAGAAAAGAAACCTGAAT
Source organism: Propithecus coquereli (assembly GCF_000956105.1). Taxonomy (NCBI): domain Eukaryota; kingdom Metazoa; phylum Chordata; class Mammalia; order Primates; family Indriidae; genus Propithecus; species Propithecus coquereli. The sequence continues at coordinate 1,246,050 of NW_012149230.1, forward strand.
CATTACCTCATTCCTTAAACCAAAATAAATTCCAGATATATTAAAGGTGATTTAAAAAAAAAACTATAAGCATAGAAGAAAAAAAATGGGACATTTAAAAAATAACCTTGATATAATAAAGAAAGCTTTTTTTAACCAAAGCGAGGTCCATTAGCTGTTAAAAAAAGATTAAAATAATTGCATGTATAATCAGTAATGTTTATGAATGAAAAAATTACCATAGACAAAGTCATAAGGCAATCAACTCCTGCAAAGAATTTTTTCAACAAATATGAGTAATGTCTTAATCTTCTAAATATATAAAGGATTCTTATAAAAAATGAAAAGTTACCAACTGCTTAAGAGAAAAAAATTGTCAGAGTATATAAGCAGAAAATTCACAAAGAAATAAAGATCAATAGCTGATAAACAGATTAAAAGATAATCAACACCAGTCTTAATAAGACATTTTAAAAATTAACAGTTAAAACCTTGAAAAACTATTTTGCATCTAAGATGTTGGCAAATATTTAGAAAGCTTCCTAACATGTAGTATATGAGCCAATATAAACAACCAGTCACTCTCTTGCATGGCTGGTAAATTGCAACCAATTTGGAGACCAATTGGCAGCGCACATAAATTGACAATGTGCGTGCTTTCTGACTCAGCAATTCTGTCTCATAATTAGCCTGAACATAGCAGATGTTCATTGCCACATGGCTTGTGTTAGCAAAATATAGGAGACAACCTGTGGGTCCATTACTAGGGGACTGGGCAAATAGGTTATACCCTGTGTGTGGCCATGCAAAAGAGGAGGTTAATACTTAAGAACTGATATATTTAAAAATTGTTAAATGTTTAAGCAAAATAATCAAGGTGTAGTAAGGCATATATAGCATACTCCCATTTGTATAAAAATGGATAATAAAATGGAAAATATTATGAAAAGCAATAACATATATCTATATATTAATAGTAAATGGATACTAATGCATACAGGTTTGACTGTCAATAGATAATAATATGTATTTGTTCTACTGCCTGAAAAAGTATTTCTGGAAGGCTAAGTTGATCACAGTAGTAGTTACTTCTGGGGAAAGGGACTAAAGAAATCTATAAAAAAGAGAGACTTGCTTCCCTTTGTACATACTTTGTGCTCTGATTTTTTTTTTCTAAATGCAATGTTAATTTATCATTAAAAGCAGTTAAGAAGAAACCCACATGGAATAATGAGTCACTGAGATTTTTTAAAACTAGGAATGACTCATAAACCTCCCAAAGGCAGATATTATCTGTTATTAAAATGTTCTTTACGTGTCTTCTGTCTAGGAACTATAACTGCTTCTGCTATTTATGCATAGAAATTAATACATGCAACTTGATCTCGACTAGCAAAACAATGCACACACACACACACACA
>NW_012149230.1:1248056-1255831 GCF_000956105.1 Propithecus coquereli
AAACAAATGAAAATCCTTTCCTATTTGGTAGAATTATTTTTTCAGAAAGGACAAGAAATATATATTGCGTGAATAAATAATTTTTTAAAATTCCTTATTGGAAAGCTGTCATTGGAAATAAAATCCAGAAGATGGATCTACTTTGGGGAGCACCTTTCCATTTTGAGCCACAGGGGGAGCAATGTTAGAGAGTTTTCTGCACTGTGCCTTTATATTACTAATAATTGCAATTAAATACATGATTTGCTAAAACCTAAGGAAAAGAGAGCAGAGCATCAGCTGTCCCTAATAGAAGACCAAATCTTCTTGACTTGACTGAAAATGATCCCAAAGAAAGTTTCAAAAGGGTGTAGGGTGGCTGGGGGAGAGAGCAAGAAAACTCAGCCATTCCAAACCCAAGTGATGGAATGTGGGGGTGTGGGAGAAAGACCACCGTTTGACAAAGCACAATCCAATGAGAGTTAAAATATTGCAAAAGAAGATGCTAACCTATACTTAGATGCCTTTATTTCTTTAACCTTTGTTTATTAGCCTATCTACGAAGTGACATATGATTAAGGCACTTAACAAAAATCAGTCTTTTTGTGGAAAGTGCATGCTAACACAGCATCACTGCAAGTTTTTTCAGAGCCACATCAACATGTGTTGATTTTCCCAACTTTACTGACTCACTTGGAAGCCACATGAATATTGCATTTTAATGAGAATAGAGAAAAAGGAACAAAGCATAGACAAAAAAGAGGTTCTAGAAGGCATTTTAAATTTTATAAAGGTTGACATCTTCAGGGGAAAGTGGGAAATAATAAATAACCATTTTTGGCAAATATATTTTTTACCATGTAATATGGAAAAGAACAAAGTGTAATGTAACAGGCACATGGATATCAAATACCCAAATCTAACGTGTCAACATTTTGTCACATTTGTTTCATGTTATTACTTTTAAGAAATAAAATATTATAAATAAAATTGAAGTCCAACATTTTCCATCCTTCCTTCACCAGACATAACCACTCTCCTCATATAAGTACATATCCATAAGTAATAGATATTACTATTACGTGTGAATTTTAAATATCTATAAGAATGTCATCTTGTATTTATCCTCCCACGAGTTGATTTCTTCATCCCACTCTATGTTTGCAGGATTTAATCAGGAACACGAACGTCTGGTTCATTCATTCCAACAGCTTCAGAGTGTTCTGTGGATATAACACAATTTATCAATTCTTCCATTGATGCATATTTAGGTCTTTTCACCTTTTTGCTTTAACAAATAACTCTGCTATGAATCTCCAGGTGCACCTGCTCTAAAGTTTCTCAGTAAAATTCTGAGCCTCAGGAATTAGGCAGCTTTAGTCTTAATAGACATTGCCGAGCAGTTTTATAAATTGATGAAGTACTTTCTTCAGCAAGATATAAGGGTTTACGTCTTCCCACATTCTTGTCAATTTAGAATTTGAAACTTTTAATTTTTGCTCTTCTATTGGGAGTGAAATGGTACATCACTTTTGTTTTAGCTTTCATTTTCCTGGTTAAAAGCAATGTTAGTATTTCATTCATATGTTTATTTACCATCAAGTTTTCTCTTCTGTTAAATGTCCATTTTTTGGATTATTTGCATTTTTTATTAATTAGTAGAGTTAAAAAAATAGTTCTTGGACATTATTTGTCAGTTACATGGGTTGAAATGTATTTGCCCAATCTGTAAACAATGTAAATTTGTTCACATTGTAATTCTTTTTGTCTATTATCATATAGAAATATTTTCATTTAAATTTAATCAGACTTATAAAAATGTGACCTTTCATAGTTTGCATCATTTTTTCTTGGTTAAAAATCTTGCCCTACCTTAAATCATAGTGATATTCTATGACATTTCTTTCTAAAAGTTTAATAGTTTAAATTTTTCTAATTTTTTCATCTACTCAACTGAAATTTAATTTTGTGGATAGTATGAAGTAGGGAACTAATTTCATTTTCTTGCTTATGAATAGCCATTTTTTTGCTGTCCTGTTTTTTGAATAGTATATTATTTCCTTACCAATCGGTTATACCGTCTCCATCTTTTATCAGATATGTGTGGGTTGGTCTGTTTCTGAGATCCCTAGTCTAACCCATTGTTTTATCTATTTCTAGGTTATTACCATAACTTTATTAATATGGTTTACGATAAATCTTAATGAATGATAGGGCAATCCTCTCGCCCACATATTCTAAATGCCTTGCTGGTTGTGTTTATTCCTTCATATGAAAGTTAGCATCAGCTTCTTACTTTAAGTGAAAGACAGTATTTGAAATTTGATTTAAATTGCATTGAATTTATGGATTAATTTGGAGAATTAATCCCCACACACCACCATAAATTTCAAAATGTATACTCATCTTCATTCATTCATTTAACAATTATTACTGAGTGCTTACTGTATACTAGACATAGTTTCAGGCATTAGCTATACAGAGGTAAAAGCTCAAAATGGACCCAACCCTGGCACTGTGACACATACATAATCAAATGACTAAATGAGGGTAAAAACAAGTGAGGTGTAAACTGGTAAGTGCTACAGAGAAATGCAGCAGGGAGGGGGATAGTGAGACCTGGAGGCTGGGGGAGGGGCAACTTTAGGCCTGTTTATTTCACAGGGTTCAGTCAAGAAAATAAAAGCCTTTCAACCTATTCAATAAAGAAAATTTACTTACCAAATCATGATGACAGTGCTGAAGAGTCATACAAGAGCTTGTGAGGTAGCCCAGAAACCAGCAACAGTTGGAAGCTACTGTCCCCATTAAGGAAATGCATGAAATGTGCCCAATAGACCCCTTCTCTTTGTCCATTCACTGTTAGGAGGAGCCCCAGGTAGTCTCAGCTGCTAATTGGATGGGGCCATTTTTGCATCACCCATGGAAGGAATCTTCCATTATGAAATAAGAACTTTAAACCAAAAGAGTCTGCATTTTTAGGAATCAAAAGCAGAATATTTGTGAGTGGGCCATTAGGTGTAATCATGACTTTAACTTTTAGGTTCCTGCACTTGTTATTCTGGCTGTTGAAAAAATGGCACCACTTAATAGTTACTATTTCAAAATGTATGCCATAAAATTATGGAGACATAAAAATACTAGTGGTTGCCAGGGTTAGGGAGTGGGACTGACGAATAGGCAGAGCACAGGGGATTTTCAGGTCAGTGAAAATATTCTATGATACTGTAATGGTGGATACCTGTCATCAAGTATTTGTCCAAACCCACAGAATGTACAACATCAAGAGTGAACCCCAATGTCAACTATGGACTTTGAGTGATGGAGACGTGTCAAGGTGGGTTTATCAATTACAGCAAACGTACCACTCTGGTGTGGGCTGTTGATCATGGGGGAGCAGGGAGTGTATGAAAAATCTGTACCTTCCCCTCAGTTTTGCTGTGAACCTAAAACTACTCTAAAAAATCCTAAAAATTAAAAAAATTTAAATATCTGGCACATCCTGCAGGGCAGCGCACCAGTGTCTCATGGTGTTGTTTCATAGCTGACGTCATAACAGAGAGTGTCAGTCAGGGTCCCATCCAGAGACAGAAACTATGCAGCCATTCAACCAGGGCAAGTTGGCTGTAAAGACTTATTAACCATAACAGGGAATTGGAGTAATGAGAGATTGGCTGGTAAGAAGTGATGGGAACCCTAAATGATACAGGAATAGAATATCTAAGTAATATCCTCAACCCCTAGGGATGAGACAGAGCAACCAAGGATAAGACACCCCTGACCCTGCCCGGAGCTGAGCTCCAGACCCCACTGGAGAGGGTGAGGCCGTGGCTCACTGACTGGTGGGAAAGTGTCTATAGTGCTGTGTCCGCAGAATGTACTGGCAACCTATCTTCCAGAAATTGCCAGAAATCCTCCCTCTAGGACAGTGGGGAAAGCTGTTCAAGGGGCGTGCTGAGGGAAGCTACAGGGGAACCTGCTGCTGGGCCGCGCTCACACTGTCGGAGCTGAGCACTAGGGAGCTGTGTACACCGCAGGAGTCTGCTAAGAGAACGCACCAGAACCGAGAACGTAGCCCCGTCTTCCGGCAGGGTCTCTCAGTACACTGCATTGAAAAGCCAGCTACCAAAGGAAAAGAACAGGTACATTTCAAAATAGCTAGAAGAGAATAGTTTGAATGTTCCTAACATAAAGTAAAGGTAAATATTTAACGTGATGAATATCCCAATTACTCTCATTTGATCTGTACACATTATCAAAATAGCACATGTATCCCAAAAATATGTTCGTTTACTATGTATCAATAAATAAATAAATAAGAAGAGCAGGTAATGAAAAGTGACTTTGGAGCAGAGAGGCGACACATTGATAACTGGCACATGGAATATTCAGGAAGGAATTCTAACACGCTGTTGGGTCAGCTGCTTCCAGGTGATGGAGAACATAGGAAGAACCCTTTTCTGCATTTTTTTCTCTATGAAATGTGTTCCTTGGTCAGAAGCATTTGAGGGTTAGAGTAGAAAGGCAGAATACCATGACAACGAGTGAGACACTTCATTCCAAGCAAACACACGTAACAACTTTAAATAACTGTGACTCTACAATGTGCTACAGAACACTAGCTGTTCCCCATCATTCTGCAAGGAGGTCACCACCCCTAAAGACGTGAGCAACCCAACCCGAGCATTGCATCCTGAGAGTGTGATGTCTTGGGGTCACTTCTGGTACCATAACTATAGGAGTCAGTATCTAACCAGGATACAGAACTGCTCCTAAGAATGTTTATGACAAGAGGAATCTAAGACAGAGAATTGGTTACGTACATTTTGGAAGAGCTAAGAAGTCAAATAGAAAACAGTGAAGCAACCTGAACGGTAGCAAGAGCAGGAAGGCACTATCATCCCTAAGCTGAAGGGACAGAGGAATGAAGTGGTGTGACTGGTGTCCAGGGACTGGCTTTCCCCTCTGGCCTATCCAGCCAAAGCTGAAACCTCACGAGCCTTATGGCCACTGCTGGAGGCGATACCCAAGTCAGAGAGGAGTAGAGGAACACACCTCTGCTTTCCTCCTCTCCTCCAACTTCCAATCTTCTTGTATTTCTCTGCTGACCACAGAGCTTGGGAAAACAGCCTGCAGGTGGCAGCCTCCCTGAGAGCAGAGAAAAGGTGAGAAGGAATGAACTGAGGACCGACACTCTGGGCATCTGTAATTTTTCTTAAGTATCCAGGGAAGTCTGTGGATCGGCCAGGTTTGTGGACCATTGGGATGCATTAATATTAGTGTCTGTTCCTAGAAGGCAGGGACCTCAGCTTATTTATATTTATATCCCTAGAAATTAGCACAATGTCTGGCACATGATAAATAAACTACTGAACAACTAAATCAATGAGATGCTCTAAATTAATAAAAGCTGTATAGAGGAGAGAGGGACTTGCATGAGGCCTTAAAGCAAGGAGGGCTCAGAGGAAGGCAATCCAACCAGGAGGAAAAGCAAAGATGGAGGAATGTATATGATATGAAAGAAACAATAAATAGATTAAATTGGTGGAAGAGCCTGGTTCATTCTGGTTATCCTGCCAAGAACATACTGCAGGAGGCAGGGGTAGAAATGTGGTCATTGGTCAAGTGATAGGACATTGGACCAGAGAAGAGATGGTGGTGGCTGGGCAGGATGGCAGCCTTGGAGGGAGAGAAGGGCACATATATGTAAAATATATTTTAGAGATGGAATGCACCTTATTTGGCTCACAATCTAGTGGACAAACAGTGGACAGGTGGGAAATGCAAGCAACAAAAGGCAGAGGACAACACAAGGACAAGTTCTATTTCAGTTCAAGGTCTCCCGTCAACCTGGCCTTGCATGGGTCCCACAAACACCAGGGCACGTTCACATGAGCCCCGTCCCGTGCAGCAAAGAGAGGGCCAGTCATCTCTGTTCGAATAACATTCAGGTCTACCCACAGAGGTAACAGCAGCCTTCTGTTTTTCATTAAAATATTTTTTAGGCCTTACCTCTTGAATGCAAGAGATGCTGAGGCTGTATCTGTATTTGCCAATAGATCATATTATATAATCATCTATTATATCCATTATATATGATAATTGATTTCTAGTTGAGTCTTTTTTATACTAGAAAACTAATTGATTTCCTTGTCTGTAAATCTCTTGTTTTTTAAAGACAAAAACACAAAGCTGACCTCACTTGCATGGATCAGGAAAACCCCATTATCACTGTTTTTCTTTTTCCCGTATTCATGCCCACTGTGAATGAAAAGCAAAGTGAGAGAAAGAGGAGAGGACCCCTCACGCGTGCTTGGTCTCTGCAGGATGTGCTCTTCATTTGATCCCAGAATCTCAGGTGTGTGACAGCCCACATGCTCCAGGCCACCCACTAACTGGAACTTTCTCTCGATAGTCATCCTAAATATTCCTTTATTAAATTCCTTCTGAGAACGTGGAGTTGTCCCCTCGACTCCACTTGCAGATGGCTTTCTGTTTATTCTATTAGCCATTACTGCCTCATCCACCCCTCTCTTTGGCTTGGTGTTCAGGAGAGAAATGTGGTTTGTATTAATATCTTCAGTCGTCCTCCATAAATCAATACTCAGAGTCCCTCACTTTATTGCTTTTCTTTCAACCTCTGCTATTTACTGTACTTGTCACGTGCTTCTCCAAACAAACATTTTAAGACCCTCAGAGGTGTCAAATGAAGTGGCCACTGGCATTTAACAGGATTCTCCGAAGAAAACATTTACCAATGAGGTCGACCGTTGGGACAGGGATAGGTCAAAATTTCTCACCAGGTCACGGAACCGAGATTGAGGGCACAAAACGAACTAAGGCTGAGCACTCCAAGCAGTTGCCCTAAATGGTTGAAGGAATATAGGTACAAAAGCCAGAAGACAATTTAAGTAAAAATACGAGTGTACTTCCCCTCATCTTGGCGAAAAGAATCAAGAAAAGCGAAATTGGAGAGTGGGTGGCAGAGGATCAGGGCAAGGTGGGGCCCACACGGCACATGGAAATTTTGCCAAGTAAAGTAGAACTTGAACCAGAGCTAAGAAAGATAAAAGCAGATGAGCAGAAATTTTAAATTACGACAAAGCTAAATTTACCATTCTATCTTTTTATGGATGGTAGGTTTTGTGTCTTGTTCAAGAGATTTTTGCTTACCCCAAATCACTAAGGTATTCACCTATACTTTTTTTTCCTAGAAGTTTTATGTTTCTGACTTTTGTGTTTGTGTTGAGGTGGCTATTATTCACCCCAGTTCAGTTTCACGTGTGGAATGATAACAGGACTAAGCTTTATTTTTTCCCCTCATACCTGTATCTAGTGGCTCTAGCACCGTTTGTTAAAAAGTTTTCATTCACCGTTGAATTGACCAGGTACCTAAGCCAGAAAGCAATTGACTATATGTGTAGGTCAATTCTGGGCTCAATTTGTTCTCTTATTCTATTTGTGTATCTTGATGTCCTTTCTATGTTGTCTTGACTGCTGTAACTTTGTCCTAAGTCTTGAAATCAGGTAATGCACATCCTCCAGTTTTGTTTTTCTTTAAAAAGATTGCTTTGGATATTCTCAATCCCTTGATTTTCCTTATAAAGCTTAGAGTCATAGGATTTTGGTAGAAATTCTCTCAATTTGAGGAGAAGGAATATTTTAAAATTATTGTCTTCCAGTCTGTGAACATAATATATTTCTACATTATTCTACTGTGTCTGTTTTCAGCAATGTGATTGTAGATATCTCACATGTCTTTTGTGAGATTCCCCTGTATTTGCTGGTTTTAATGA
>NW_012149230.1:1257211-1258207 GCF_000956105.1 Propithecus coquereli
ATTTTTTCATAGAGCCATCATGTATTTAAAAGTGTGTTGCTTAATTTATAAATATTTTCGATTTGGAAGTACTTTATGTTATTGATTTCTAACTTAATACCATTGTGATCAGGTAATATAATGCCATGTGAAACTTGTTTCATAGCCCAGCATATGAAAAGGATTTGCCATGTGGGGCCAGATATGTTCCGTGACTAGGGCTCCTCAAAGTTCTAATTTGTCATGCTAGCCCACCCAGACCACAAAGAACTGTTAAAAGTATTTAAAATTTTCAGTTAGATGCTTCTTACTCTTTTCTATGGTGCTATGGTGCATTCCTTCTCCAGTCACTGTTCTGACAGGTATAAGAGCTGCCATGGGCTTCTTTTTCTATAAAAAGATTTTCTGAAATTTAGTTTGTTCAATTTTCTTAGCTCTTTTATTGGTTCAGAAAAAAAAAACCCTCTATAAACTAGTATAACTAGTAGCTTAGTTGGAATGTTTAAGTTATTAGGTGAGACACAGTCTCTTGTAACCTTATATATCCTCCTGTATATCCTCCCATTCAAAGTCTTTATTTTTTTTTTTGGCTTAGGAATTTTTTTATTGTGATAAAATAGACACAACACAAAATTTAGCATTTTAACCATTTTTTAAGTGTACAGTTCAGCGGCATTAAGTACATTTATATTGTTGTGCGGCCATCACCACCATCTATCTCTGGGAGTTTTTCATGTTCCCAAGCCGAAAATCTATATCCATGAAATAATACCTTCTCATTCCCCCTTGGCAACTACCATTCTACTCTCTGTCTCTGTGAATTTGACTACTCTATGTACTTCGTATAAGTGGAATCATACAGTATCTATCCTTCTATAACTGGCTTATTTCATTAGCATAACGTCCTCAAGATTTATCCATGTTGTAGCATGTATCATAATTTCCTTCCTTTTTATATTTAAAGCTGAATACTATTTTATTGTATGTGTATATCACATTTTCTTTATCCGTTCATCC
>NW_012149230.1:1259837-1264301 GCF_000956105.1 Propithecus coquereli
GGGAGGACAGAACGGGTACAGGCATACACAAAGAGTGCGATGCGCACCATCCAGGGGATGGACACGCTTGAAGCTCAGACTTGGGGCAGGGGGCAAGGGCAACATACATAACCTAAACATCTGTACACCCATAATATGCTGAAATAAAAAAATAAAGAAAACACAATATAGCCTTAGTGCAAAATTCTCTAACATTTATGAAATAAACGTAAGTAGCAAAACAAAAAAGATGAATGGTATACTTCTGAAGAAGCCTTGTTTCAGGAACTATAAGAAAGGTTAGAAGAGTAAATGCTCTGCTTCTCAATGTAACTAAAATTGAGGGGCTTTATGAAACAAGGAATGGAAGATGAAAAGATGAAGTGCTTTACAGAGTGAAGAGAAAACTGACAGTGTAAGAGCAATTGTAGGAGGCAGATAAAGCCCCCATGGGACAAAGACAGAGTAAAGAACATAAATTCAGACAGCATAAAAATGGACTCATGTAGAGGATATTAATCAAAATGCAGAGGAAAACAAAAAACACATAAAGGCAATTAGATAGCAGAATTCTTTCTGAATAATCATTGGTAGGACTTAACATGCAACAGGCAAATTGTTGAAAAATGGCTAAAATCAAGGTATATCTTGGTGAATTTATTTAACTTTAAGAATGTATTTTTCAAGCATTTAGATCAGGGTTTCTCAAGTTCAGCCTTATGGACATTTTGGACCAGATAATTCTTTGCTGGGGGGACTGTCCTGTACATTGTAGGATATTCAGCAGCATCCCTGGACTCTACCCGCTGGATGCCAGTAGCATCCCCAAGTAGTGACAACCAAAATGACCCCTAATGGACAAAATCAGCCCTGGTTAAGAATCACAGAAGTAAGGTAAACATGTCACCAAAAAAGACAAAAAGTAGGCTATTTACAATATTTACATTATGTGCCAAAGGTCTGGGAAGCCAGGTCAATAGTTTTGAAGGAAATATGATGTGCCCCAAGAATTCTCTACTCAGTCAAGTTGTCGATCAGCAACTTTTGCAGACAGTCCTTAAAAATCGGTATGAAAACATGAGTGCCCCTGTAATAAAATGAGCAAGGATACAAACAGAAAATTTACAAAAAAAAAAAAAATACAAATGCCAATAAATGTGAAAAGTTCAGCTTCATCAAATGAAAGTAAATAAAAAGGCATATTATTTTGCAAAAATCAAATTAACAAATTGGATAAAATAGAAGACACTCTGCAATGGGGGCAAGAAATGCTCAAATATATCTTATACTGCTCTGATGGATGATTTGGCAGTATATCAAAACCCCTTAAAGTATACATTTAAAATTTTTTATTTTTAATTATTATGGACATGTAATAGTGGTATATATTTGCAGCGTACGTGTGATGTTTTGATACAGGCAAACAATGTGTATTAATCAAATCAGGATAATTGGGGTATCCAAAGTACACATTTTATTAGCTCAGTAACTTAGGATTTGTCTTAACATAATCATGAATAAATGGAAAGATGTATCAAAATTGTTTATAGCACTGTTGCTTATAACAGGGAAAAACCGAACCGAAAAATATATTTTAATAGAGGAGTGATGAATACATCTATATGGCAGTAATAAAAAGTCATTTTGAATGAGAATTCTTGTTGGCATGGATAGAACTCTAACTGTGTTTAAAAAAAGAAAAATGCACATCCACACGTACTGGGAGAGCAAGTAACTGACTGAAAGTACTTACACCAAAAATAATACAGTAGTTATTACTGGATAACAGGGCTTAGGGTGTTTTTTTTTTCTTTTTTGTGATTTATCTGTATTTACCATTTTCTATATTCCGTATTTAGCATATTTATCATTACTTTATAATTTAATAAAAATCATTTTGAAATAAAATATAAACTGAAGAGAAATCTTTATTGAGCATTTACTCTGAATTTGGCAGTTAAGAATAAATCCGCTCAAATGATTTCAAAGCTGTAACAGAGCGAGCAAATATGTTCTGACTGGACTCATCTCTGCCAGCGTCCCCATTCTCATTTGGGCTGACATCGGCCATGCCATATTTCAGATTCCACAGAACCAGCCGTGGCAGGTTATCGTAGTAGTCATGATAATTATGAGCAGTATCCAAAGACACCAAAACATGCCAGGGAAATCAGCTAACAATTACTCCCTCTGCCTTGCAGGGATGGAGTGTGGTGATCCCACAGGTCCTGGAGCCCACTGTTGGATTCACTTAAAAAACTCTCTCAGTTACATGAGAAAACCTAACGTGCTGGAATATGATTTACAAAAATTAAATTGGCAAGGAATGTGGCAATAAAGTTGTCTAATGTGTTCCAGGGTGACGGTGGAGAGATGATTTAAAGTAGCCGAGGGCAAGAGTGGTTTAAAATCGGCTGCTGGGCAGTGCACATTTTCAGAGCTGTCTGGGTTTTGGGTTGGGTGTGCAGCATTTTAGTTCAAAGGCTGCAGTCCATTTCAGAGTTTGACAGGAAGAAGTAAGAGGCCAGCTGAATTCTTGCCAGGGGATATAACAAAGAATTCAGAATCCAATACCCAGCCCAGCTCACACTCACACACAAAACAATGGTTCTTTTTTCCCTTGTTTGAAATGCAAACCAGTCACTTTTTTGTTCCTACAGTTGTAACTAATGAAATCATCTTTGCAGAGCTCGTACAATGGCTTCCCTTTCTGTCTCTGGGGCACCCTTTCCTTATTATTCTTGCTTCCTCTCTCCCCCAGGGCTGAGATCTCCGAGACTGGTTATAAGGGCTGTAAACACTATACCTGGGACATACTGCTCTTGGTTACTTCATTAGCCTGCATCCTGAAATGAGACGATTAGGACACATAGCAGAGCCAGGGCATGTAGCATGAGTCAATATGAAATCTTTGTATTTTAAGCCATGGGTATTTGAAGTTGTTTATTATTGCGGTATGATCTAGCTAAAGTTGACTGATACACAGGCAATGCACCCATTACTGGCATTAAGACGTATGGGTACAAATGTGCTTCTGGCTTAGTGTTGGCTTGAAGTGGGCACTTGATAGGTGTTTGAAAAAAATAAATGCACAGAAAAGATCTGGTTTCCAGCATCAGCTTTAGCGATTTTCCAGCTGTGAGACCATCACTTAATTTCATCTGTACACAAGCATACAATGAGCTGCTCTGTTTACCGTGGCATTGTGATCATCCAAAAAGTATTAATTCAAGCACAGAATAAGCTATAAAGTGTTATACAAATGAACTTACCTATGCGAGTCAGTGAAAACTGGTGTTATTTTTTCCCATTTATTTGAGGGGTTTTTAGTCATTTATTTTTGGTTGAGGCACAAGTTGAAAAGTTTTCTTTTGCTTCTACTTCATTCCTTTTTATGGCTGAGTAGTACTCCAAGGTATACACACCACATTTCCTTTATCCACTCATGAACTGATGGGCACGTAGGTTGATTCCATATCTTTGCAATTGTGAATTGTGCTGTGATAAACATTCAGGTTTTGGTGTCTTTTTTATAAAATGATTTCTTTTCTCTTGTATGAAACTGGAGTCCATTAACCTAAGTGAAGTGTCTCAGAAATGGAAAAATAAACACCTTAGGTTCTCACTAATCAGTGGGAGCTAAATGATGGGTACACACGGGCACAAAGAAATGTACAGGACATCGGAAACCAAGAAGTGGGGCGGATGGCAGGGTGGGGATTGAGGGATTAAAAACTTACCTTTTGGGTACAATGAACATTGTCCAGTTGGTGGGGACACTGAAAGCCCTGACTTCAGTATTATACAGTGTATCCATGTAACAAAAATATTTGTACCTCCTTAATATTTTCAAATAAAAAAATACAAAAAGAAAAAGAAAAAGAAAAGTTTTCTCTTGTCTCTAAACAAGGCAGAAAGTAGAGAAATGGAAGTAAGTATGTGGGAGTCAAGGTAGCTAGTGTCTAAACCTAGAAAAGCCATCGAGTAGCTGCGTGCCCTTAGCCAAGACATACCTCTCCTCTGGGCCTCAATTTCTTCATCTATAAAACAAAAGCTGCACTAGACTACATATGAGCTCTTTTTCATATCTACCAAGCTAGAATGGATTTCATGTTGTTGTACACTCACTAGGTTGAGCTCCACACAGCTGCAATGGTGGATTGTCCTGCAGCCTCTCCACGTCCTGGGTCGGGACTACATCTGCCAACATCTCTGGATGAAAAGTGAACAGGGGCTGGTTACCCAGATGCTTCCTGGTGTCCAGCTGCTTGGCGGGGAGCCCTAGCAATTGAGTGATTGACCAAGTGTCTTCATTTTTCAACCTGACTTTGTGTCTTGTTTCGGATACAGCTCTCTCTCCAGACCTGGAAGAGAATCCCACGGTGGCGTGAAGACCTAAAGTAAAGATCAAGGGAAAAGTGTGGGCTGGGAGCTCTTTGCCATACACAGACTTGGAATAGATGAGAAGGACAATGGTGCTTCTTT
>NW_012149230.1:1264636-1319663 GCF_000956105.1 Propithecus coquereli
AAAAAAAAAAAAAAAAAATGTAGAGGGGAATGAAAGCCATAAGCAGGAGTTTCAGCTCAGCCCAGCCACAGGTTAAGTCACAGTGACAGCTAAGAGGGGTGGGTGCCTGAAGGCAGTCTCTCTCCCTTGGTTATTTCTCTTCCTGCTCTGTCTACATACCTAGCGTGGGTGTGCCCCAAGGATCATTTCCTGATCTTTAGCTCTTCTATTTTATCATCTTCAGAAAATGTGTTTATTGTCAGAACTTCAGTAATTACCTTAACCATAGTTGTAGAGGGAGAATGAGGAGGAACATATGTTGGCCCAGCGTTCCAGAGCAACGCCTTCATATGGGTGGGGGACACACTGCAACTACTGAAAATAGGATATGCCTTCCAAATATCCACAAAAACAATTACATAGATTGTAAAGTATAATACATTTGTATTTGTTTGGCAAAAGTAAATATTGCCAAATTATGTCAAGACAGTCAATAAAGAAATAAAGAAAGACTGTTCATTCATTTTAACAAATATTCTTTGAGCACTGTGCCAGTGCTCCATATTAGTAATCTAATCCCATAATGCACAATAACAACTTATCCCCAAACCCAGTGTTTTAAAGCCATAAATATTTATTTAACACATAATTCTGAGGGTCAGCAATTTGATCTGGGCTCAGCTGGACAGTTCTTTTAGTCCTGGCTGGGCTCACTCATGCACTGCAGGCAGTTGTGTTAGCTGGGGATGAGCCAGTCTGCAGTGGCCTGCAACAGGATAGCTTATCCTCACCCACATGGTCTCTCATCTTCCAATAGATTACTAAGGCTTGTTCTCAAAGTGACAGGCGGTGTTCTAAGAGAGTATAGGGAAATGTGTAAAGTCTCTTGAGGCTTGGGCTTGGAAATGGCCCCTCATCGCTTCCTTCATGTTCTGTTGGTTAAGGCAAATCAAAGGTTAGCCAAGATTCAAGAAATTTTTAAGAAGTCTCAACGTTTTGATGGGAGGAGCTTCCAAATCAAATTGCCATGATTATGGATGTATGGAGAAGTGGAGAATTGGGACTATTCTTACAAGCAAACCCCCACACCCCTCCAGGTCCATTTTCCAGCCTTCTATACTCTCATTCCTGTCCCAAGGACTGACGTACATGGGCTGCATCAGTGGAGTCCATGTGCGTAGTCTTCTGGCTGGATACAGGCAACGGAAATTGGAGAGAGGGACGATTATAGCAAGAGGGAAGACAGTAAATGTGTTTCCTGGTGTCCTCGGGCTGGCTTTTTCAGGCACCACAGATGAGTGCACCTCTCAGGATGGCCACCAGGCGTAGATGCCAGGTATTATTGGGGCTGGGGACACTGGGTAAACATGGTGTTGCAGTGTATTCTTCTAGTTGCCATGCATAGAGGTCTCTTTGAGGAGAATTTTTAACAGAGATCTGAATACTGTGAAGGAATGAGCTATGCAGGAAAACAAAGATGTGGAGGTAGAGCACTCCAGGCAGAGGGAATAGCCGGTGAACTGTGCCACGGACGAGAGCCTTCCACCGACCACCAGCTCCAGATCCGCAGGAGCTGACTGCGCATCTGATGAAAATCCTTCCACCATCTCATCATCATGATCTTCCCAAGTCAGATGATCATCTTTTCATTCTTTCATAATTTTCTCTGTCCTATTTCACTCACTGTTCTTATGATTTTCTGCATTAAATGTCTTAGAGTCAATTTTGGCCTCACTCCTATTCAATATTTGTGTACATTTATGTATGATGACTTTACTTAGAGACTGAAGTTCCCTGTAATATTTACAAAGATTCTATGAGCTGCTGTAATCTTATCTGAAAGAAATAACAATAGATATATATAGCAACAGGGTTGTAATAAGAATTAAATGAGATGATACGAATAAATCTGTTCAGTATAGTTTCTGGTACATACTTGATTCCCAATAAATACTAACTTCTTTGTGTGCGTACACAAGAAATTTTAAAATACATTTGCTGCTTCATTTTTAATTGTTTTCGTATCAGAGTAATGTGCACATATAGTAACTGCCGCAGATGCTAGTAGTGCCCCACCCTATATCACTGGGTCCTTACCATTTGCACATGGCCCCCATCACTGCTTGCAACCTCTGCTGACATTGCCATCCCATTTCTGTGCCTGACGGCTTCCTTTCCAGACCACAGCAGGCTGCTCTGCCCTGTCCTGAACAGTGGGCCACAGGTGCTGAGAAACTAGCAACACCTTGGGAGTAGCCCTCAGCCAACGACTGAGAGGGATTGGTACATAAATCCCCCCAGGCCCTTGCTTCTCAGGTAGGGTAAGTCTGAGGTGCTTGGATTATACTACTTTCCAGTTCCACCTGGAAGGAGCTCTCATTGCATACTGTGGTGTGCTGGCTTAGTAACCTCGTCTGTTTGGGTCCCTCCCTTCACTCTCTCATTTCCCCTGCTCCCTTGCAGGTGTTCCCTGCACCCCTCAATAGACAACGTGCCTCCAAATCCTGGTTCCAAGTCTACTTCTTGGGGAAACCAAACTAGGAGCATAATGTTAAGTAGCACAGAATGTCCTGTGATAAAAGCCAAGAGTCCCATTCCTCTTTCTAAGGCCTACTTCTCAGGGACACATTTCATTTACTCCTTCTGTTTTTAGTTCTTTTTATGGCACCTTCCTAACTGTAGATAAAATGCTTATATCTCTGCTTCTTACCTTAACCATTTTTGACAATATCTATGGACTCCCTCATATGAGTGATGACTACTTAGTCACTTATGATACCACCTGTGTTCTTCAGTATTTGACACGTGCATTTTAACATTTGGTTCTGTTATTGGTTACATTTATTTAAAATAATATATTTAAACCTCTATTTCTCAATAAATCAACTTTAGACTGTGTACACTGACATCCCACTTAGTCCAGGGAGGGCAGCTCCCCACCTTCCGTACCCCGCACTTCCTTTACCTACTTTCTGTCCACTACACTTTCACTTCACTGTGTCCAGGCTGTTAACACTTCCCGTCTCACCTGCAGCCTCAACAAAGCCTTCCATGCTTTACTCGAAAGCACATGTGGACTGTAGGAGAGAAGGGAAATGTTAACAGCCTGGACACAGTAAAAATGTAGTTGGCAGAAGTTAGGTAAATATATAAAATCATGTGGGATTATGTTTCCATCTCCATAAGCCCAAAGTCATAATATGTGGCCACTAAAAAGAGAATATTCCTAATATCAATAGGTTCTTTTATCTTAGATTCCATCAATTGCTTAAAATCGTGCCACATATTCATTTGTTTCACTGTTGGATCATGGCCTTGGGTAGATTTGGGTTTTGTTTTGTTCTGTTTTTGTTTGTGTGTTCCTTGTTTTGTTTCTCTGGAGTATCTAATTGCCCTTTTTTCCCCTTGATTTATTTGCCTTTATCATGTCCTCATTATTTTTCATAATAGCTCAGTCATATGTTCTATTCCCAAATCCCTGTACTTCCTGGAGACTTTCTCCTCCTGCCTCAACCTGCCCCGTGAAAATATATTTGCAAGTTCTGGAGAGATGGTGCTGGTGATGGCACATAGATCATGGCGCTTCCCAAATCCCCACCTGAAAACAGAGGAAACAACCAGGCAGCAAAATCGAAAACCCATGGGCAACATGGAAAACAAGTCTAAATGATAAAACAGCCTCACAGATTCCAAAATACAAGCCAAGGTGTGTGTGTTCACTTTGGTGTGTGAGAAAGGGGCCTCTGACAGATTGAGAGCCAGAGCCGCGAACTAGTGAAGCTGTAGTTAAAATGGAACAATCTCGGGATAAGGGGGGAAGAAAAGCACAGACCCAGGTGATAGTGGGGAAGCGGAGGGGTGGGGGCAGGAAGGAGCCACTGTTTTTAACACTACCTGGAAACAACTGAAGAGGGTGCTCTGCCAAGCCAGAAAAGCTGTCTGAACAAACCGCCTCCAAAAACTTAGGAAGACTTATTTTACATAAAAACGAGCAAGGGTAAAGCATCAGGATCAAATCCCATAAAAAGTAAAGGTTCCAGAAAGAAAAAAAAAACCAGCATAAATTGCTACAAATAACAGAAACACTCCAAAAAGAAATACTCAAAAACCAGATTGAGCCTTCTATTTCAAAACAATATAGATGACATTAAAAAAAATGAGACAAACCATCAAAAAGACTTAACATAAATCACAATTAGAGAAACCATAAAGGTGGCAGAACTCATGAAAAAATTAGAAATAAAGAAAAAAACTAAGCCAGAAGGAATGCAAAGGCAAATAAACATTAAAGATAATGTTGTAAGAAAATGGAGGTTGAAAAAAAAGAATGTTTTATATTTAAAAAATGGAAGGAAATAAACAGTACGTGAGAAAAAGTGGCAAATTTTAAAGATAGGCAAAGAAAAACCCATCCTACAGATAAATTATTCCAATTAACATCATAAATGATGGCAAAAGGAGAGAATTAGAATCTCACTATTTTGCAATCCCTGGGGAATAAATAGATCCAGACCTTGAACATCAGATGCCGTTAAATGGATCACAAAATGAATGAAACCAGACCTCGTGTGCCTCCTGGTGAAAGAACAGATAAAAGAACACAACACCACTGATGGTGTTGCCAAAGGGATGAAACCTGAGTTTGACAAAACCTCTAGATCTAGGGGCTGATGTGCTGGGGATTCCCAGTACAGAGGAGCTTGGTGAAGTGCGTCATGAGTGTGCAATCGGCAGTGTCCGGATGGTGGGACGTTCTGAAGGTCAAATGGCTTCTTCAACAGATAAATCGTAAGCAAAAGAAACTGACCAATGATTTTGTTTTGTTTGTAATGGACATAACTAAATTCTAGTGTTGCGGCACACACTCTTGTAATAAAATCATAAAGAAATGTTTTCTATAAACATCAAGATAGCGGTTGCATTCGTAGGGAGGCAGGGTGCCCTGAGCAGGATGGATTGCATGGATTGGCTGGTGGCAGGGGCGGCTGGTAAATCTGTTTGAAACTGGGTGATGGTTACAAGGATGTTCACCATCTCATAACCTACTAAATATTTGTGTGCTTTTTGTGGTTTTCTGTATCTGTTTTTTTATTTGATAATTTTTTTTTGAAAAAAGAAGGAATTCCAAAAAATAGGCTTGTGTGGAAAAGAAAATATTTTTTAACAGCAAGTATAAAGAGATTTTAAGGTAGAGTTAAATTCATTTCATTATGGTGATAAATACATAAAAATGAGAATAAAAATTATCAATGACTCAGTGAATCTATCAACAAATACCATTTTTAAGCACCTTTTTCTGTTATAGGGGCTGTGGGATAAACAGAGATGTAGGATGTAATTCTTTGCTAGAGAGTTTATAGGTAAAGGTATCTTGGGTATATGTGTGTGTATGTGTGTGTGTTGTTTTTTGCTTTTAAATGGGATAAAGGGTAGAAAGGAAGACACTGTGAAGGTTTGGAAGGCTTGGCTTTACTCTGCTAGTTTAGTGGGGTGGGGCGTGCAACACGAAATGTTTAGTAGTCTGTGCTTTGGACAAGAAGATTAACAGACAGTAGCACAAATTCTGGTTCTGCCAAGAGGTATGCCACACCTGGCTAAGCCAAAAGCTGTGCTGCTTAAATAATTGTACCTCTCTAACTCTTAACATCCTCATCTGTACATGGACATTGTCTCTGTCCCTAAGCATCATGAGACAGGAGGGAATCCTCTATAGGCTTTGTCAGATCTTTCCTGGAACCACAGTGCAAGTTTATTTGCCAGCTTGGGGGATGGTGGGTGTTTGGGGGTGGGGGGCCCCAAGGAAGAAGAGGCTTGGTGAGTAGCTTCTAGAATGCAGTGGGGCATTCTTGCCTCTCTGCCAGCCGCCAGCGTAACAGGGGAGGCGGTAGAGGAGGCCTGGTTGCCTAGAACACTGCCACTCCCCAGCTCCCACCAGTCACTGTGCTTTGCACCCTCCTCCCATGTTCTCACACACACGCAAAATAACCTCTGTATATGTTCTGGAACATGCACTGTGACCAGGGATGACCAGCTCGAAGTCTAAAGCCACCCCACAGGCCAAAGGGATGGATAGTTTGCCCACATGGAGCCCTCCCCATGGGCCACAGGCTAGAAGCTCTACTCCAACCCACAATTGAAACTGTAATGTATTCCAATAAAAGCGAATGTTTGAATAATAGGAAGTCATGTTTTTAAAAGAAATTCTCTGTCTCCCAACGAATGACCTAATCATCAGGTTTTCCAGAAACTGTGATGCACCAGGGCCGTCTTGCACCCCTCTCAAGAGCCGTGTGTGTGCACCTCTTCCCAGCTGGACGTCACACTGGGTGGGGCCTTCAATCAGCCACAGTGTGAGTATTTCTACCGCAGAAATAGGCCCACGCTACACACGGGCTTCTTTCTTTTTTCCCTTATTTTGTTAAAGCTGGTTGTTAAACATTCACCAGCACACCGGAAATCAATACAACAACCAATACAGTTGTAGAACTACAGTTTCATGGCTTTACTTTGTGCAATTAAAAATCAGCTTAACCAATCAGGTTGGTAATGGGAACTCCTATTTCAAAACGTTGTTCTTATTTGTTTTATAAATAATTATTAAACACTTACTATGCGCCAGGTGCAGCTAGGTAATGAGGATATAGCGGCGAACAAAAGACGGCCAGTCCCTGGCCCCAAATGAACAGAGAGGAAAGAGAAAACGTCCTCCAAAGGAAAAGTACAGGGTGCTCGGAGAGCTTCTGACAGAGACAGCCGATTCAGATAGCAGGGTCGGGCAAGGCCTTTTTAAAGAAGTGATATTTGCTCCACGATGCAAAGGATGAATGAAAATTAGTAGTTAGTGTGACGTTTGTGTGTGTGTGTGCTGGGAGAGAGGGAAGAACCAAGCCCCTGAGGCAGGAAAGAGACTGACACCGTGACCTGATTCTGGTGTACTTTGGGTGCTACGGGGACTTTGGATCTTATTCTAAACACGAGAGGAAACCACCGCAGAGGTAGGATAGGGGTCCCTCGATGCAAGACAGCTGAGGAAGGCATTTGCAACTTTGATGGTAAGACCAACAGGATGATTTCACGCCTAATAAAAGAGATCCTGTACATTAAATTCTTAGCATTGTGTCTGTGGAAAATTAATAGAAATTGTTTGATAAACACTAGGCGTCATTATTATTAATTATAATTATTTGGGAAGTGATTTAAACTCTCTGAGTGTCCACTGCCTCCCTTTTAAAGTGAAGGCAATATCCATCCCAAAGTGCACATGCAAAACGGGAACTATTTGATAAACTGTAAAGCACAAATAATTTCTGTTGGAGGATGGACGTGGTCTCCTTTCTCTTTCATCTCCAGGATATTTTCATTGGTGTGGAAATCGTGCTCAGCTTTCAGAAAATGAAGCAGCGTGTGCACGAGGCTCAGCTTTGGAAGTGCAACTGGTTTTCTTTGCTTTGACACAAGCACTTTTCTTCCTTAACACTCACCAGATCTTTCGCGTATGAGCAAAGGTGTCTGCCAGGAGTTGCAAAGCGAGCATCCAGCCCCGGCGCATGTGCCTTGGCGCTCTTCCCACTATGGTTGCCAAGATATCCAAACCTGAAACTAGCGGCACAGCAGGCTTAATGATCCACTGACGGAAGCTTTTAGAAATGTGTGGTTTCTGTTTGTGCCAATGGGGTGTTTTTCCTCTGGTCCCCACTTTCTGCAGGTGGTCCGTTTAATTTAACTTCCAGCCACTGCCTTCTGCTTTGATTCAGGGAAGTTACTTGTCTTCCCCATACATTTCAAATTTCAGAATCTTTTACATTTCCTATGTTTTCTCCTTTTCCTCTCATATCCACCACCCCCAAACTCCAGTGCAAAAAAAAAAAAAAAAAGATTGAAAAATATCCTACAGAATAAAAGATTTCCATGAGTCTGAACCAAATCTGGCATCATTTATACCTGGGCAGCTATTTGACTCTGTGGTCGGAAATGGTTTGCTTCAACACCTGAGATTTTTCTTTTTCTTTTTAATGATCTTATTTTAATGGCTTGATTTTGACAAGTCCTGAGTTCCTGCTGAAAGACATCTGTGAGACACCTCATTCCTCTAACTGGTGAGAGGAGTTTATGAAATCTGGGCTGGTACGAAAGCTAAGGCAACTGTAAGAAATGAATAGGAGTTTTCAGTTTGGACAACCCTGACAGGGGTGAAGGCCAGGGCAGACACATCATCCCTGTGATTAGAAGAGGAAGGCTCCCTGGAGGAGGCGATACTTCAAGGTGGCAGCTAGAGGATGAAAAGACATGCATCCAGGAGGACCTTACAGCTCGCTGCAAGGTAGGGCCTCAATGAGCAGACAGAAATAGCTTTGAGTAGGTTGTTCTGGGAGGAGCTGAAAAAATCCTCAAGGTAAAGGGATGTGGGTTTGCGGCAGGGCCCGTGGCTCAGTGCAGGACCTGGAAACAGAGGCGAGAATCCCCCCAAGGGCAGCAGGTGTGCTCTGCGTGAGTGTGCACGTGGCCGTGTGCACGTGTGTGCCCAGACACACATAAGCAACCTAAGTCTTAGTCTCCACAACACCTTTTCAGAGGCGTAGCAGGTGTTAGCTGCGATTATTGAATTATTCACTTCTGAGGCCTGAAAGACACAGCACCAAAGCTTTGTGGAGGTTGTTGGGAAGGAAAAAAAGAATTAGCGAGTAAGGCAATAGGAGCCTTCTGGTCCACCAGAGATGAACTTTCCACTGAGGGGACCTCAGTTTCCCTGAGAAGCAGCGTGCTGTAGTGATTGTGACCAGGTCAGAGAGGCTGTGTCTGGGAAAACAACACAGCATCTCCGGGCATCATTTTCCTCATCTATGAAGTGGATATTGTTGGGTGCCTTCCATCAGAATCAGGAGGTGGGGGATGTGTGTGTATTCTCAGCCCCTGATTCGAGATTAGTGATCTGAACTCGTGGTCACTCCAGGAAAAAGCAAAGCAAATGCCTCCGACACACCCGGGCTCATCTATTTGAGATCACATAGCGATCACCTCTCTCTCTCTGGCCCCATACAGCCCTCCCCTTGGTGCTGATTGCCTGTAGAGCGCTTTGTCTGCTGAGCTTCTGATGCTGAACATGGGAGACAGGCGTCTGGGAAAGCCCAGGCCCCCAGTGGGTGCGGGTGGGGTGTTGGAACCCAGCAAGGGCTCACAGGAGAGCACACGCGTTCCCAAGGACAGAGGGTAAGGTTTGCTTCTGGTGTCGTGCCTGCAGTTGGAGCTGGGGCGGGGGAGATGATTGTGTAAAGCCGTGCTGGGGGAAGGTTCTCTATTTTGTTTTGTTCTACTTTTAGCCCATGTACGTCATGGCCAACAATGAAAACCTTTCAGGCAGTTTTAAGGTACCATATGGCTTATTTTTTGCATGATCCCAAAGCTTCCCAAGAATAATAAAAGTTCAAGTTCAAGTTCAGCAAGGTAGGTGGTTCATCGATTCCTTTTAATTACTCTCATCCCTCAAAAGGCCACTCCTACCAGCAAGAGCTCTGACACTAAGATTCATGGATAACTGACCCCACGAGGGTGTCTGGAGGAGTACATTAAATGTGATGGGACAGGGAAAGTGCCTAAACAGACGCTAACGAGAGTCAGGTTCTCTCTCCTGTGCCATCCGGGGGTTGAGTCAGCCCCTTTCTCCCCTGAGTTCTGCCAGCCTGCTGCCCGGACCTCCAGGGCAGCGTATTTCCTCTGCTTTATTTCTGCATCAGCCTTCCAGCTGAACTGTATGCCCCCGGAGAGCTGGCGTCAGGTCTTACTTCTTTTTTATAACCTTCAGAACCAAATTTAACCAAAAACATCTGCAAGGAAGAAGCCCCCTTCATTAGAGCACCTCTATCCTGACCAGCGTTCCTAATAACTGCAGGGATTTTAACAATTCACTGTTGCTTCCCTGGTTTACTGGAGCCTTGCCTCATTTCAAATCTGCCTCTCCACCCCTCAAAGTAATAGCATAGGCATATTTTCTAACTTGAATTTAAATTAACTCGGCTTTGAAAATGCCATGAACACTTGGCGATAGGCTCCAAGACAGAGGAGATGTCCTGTGTCCTCAGGACACTGGACGGAGAGAGAGGGAATAGCCCTCGCCTCATCTGTCTACAGTAGGAGGCATTCGCTTCTCGTCCCTGATCATAGACAAGTTTGCCCCATGAGTCACAGCCGGTGCTTCCGCCCTGTGCTTTCTCCAGAACAGAGCTTCTCAAAGTGTGGTTCTTGGACCAGCAGCATCACTGTCACCTTGAAACTTACTAGAGGTGCACAGTGTCCATCCTCATTCCAGACCTCCCGAATCAGAAACCTGGGGCGGAGTGGAGGGCAACCTGCCTGTTAGCAGGCAGTCGGGAGATGCTGACGCACTCCGGTGACTGAGAATCATTGATCGTCTAACACCATCAGGCTGGGACCCGGCTGCCCGAAAAGCGGGTTCCTCCTCTGTGAGAATGCAAAAAAGGAGATGATACAGGCTTTGTGTGTGGGGTGTTTGCTAGCAGAACTCTCACCTGCCCTCTCTATGCTAAATGGGGATTTCTTTTTCAGATTTTTCCCCTAAACATTTATATCCACAAATCTCAGTGAAATATTAGTAGAACTAGAACAGAGAAACAGCAACATGAACCTCAGATGGGCATGTATTGACTACTGAAAGGAGGCTCATCCCTTTCTGCTTGGGTGAGAGAGGAGGACTGCTTTCCAATTATTCCTTCCAAGACTCTGGCAAACAGAACACTGTGAGATAAAAAATTGCACTGCAAAACCCACTTTCTTTCCAGTGCATCAAGTGCTGAGTGAACTCGGAGGGGTAGCGATCCAAGGTAATCAGGGAAATAAAGGGATGCATAGCTAGGAGCATTCAAAGTCCCCATGGGACAGGTCTATGGAGAGATTACTCTCCTGCCTTTGACCTTTTTTCAATCCAAATTCAGGCACACAGTTTCTCAGGAGGTCCATCGACATGCGCCTGTGTGCTCCGACCGGGGGAACCGTGGCTCCGTGCACAAAGCATGCAAGCCTTTCGTGACACGGGCTGAGAGGCTGTTTGGGCTGATGACTGTGCTGGTCCCGGAGATTCAACCCCAAGGAAGACACAGTCCCTGCCGTCAAGCAGCTGACTGTCCAGCCGGGACTCAGATGAGTTATCAGATACTGACGAACAGACAGCCAGCAGCATTTTTCAGTAGCTCCACATGGGGGTGTTTAGACATCTGACCCAGTCGTGGAGGCGTCAGGGCATCTGCATGTTGAGGATGGTTTGGTAGGCCTGGAGCCCGAAAGGAGCGTGGTAGAATGAGCTGTGAGATGGGAGCCCGTGTGAGGACACCCCTCCTGTGGAGTTTTAGGCTGACCGATGTTATAGCCTGTAGACGGCACTTTAGCGGAGTGCAATTTTGATTTGAATAAAGGCAAGGCTGGGGCGTCAGCAGAGAGACCCTCAGCTGGAACCACCATCAAAGATAAAATTCCTAGAGGTAAACTCAACAAGAAATTTGCTAAAACCATGTGAGGAAAACTTTAAAACTCTTCAGAAAGACATAAAATTAGACTTGGACAAATAGAGCATATTGTTGGTTAGGATGACTTCACATTACAAATACATTGATTCACCCCAAGTTAATATGTATTTTAAAAGATTCCAATAAAAATACCAAGAGATTTTCCACACAATATATACCTTCCCCTCCGTCCCCCAACCTCCCACCAAGAGATAAAGAAAATCATTGTAACTCTTTAAAAAATATATAAATAAGCAAGAATAGCCAGGGAAACCCTGAATAAGAATAGCAATGAAGGAGATGGAAAGTCCTATCAAATTTCAAATCACGCAAGTTCTTTTCACCCACCAACTGGCTCAATGAACTGCAGTATGTTTACTAGACGCTTTACTAGCTGGTCACAGGAAAGAATGGGGAAGCTCTGTGTGTACCGATAAGGAGAAATTTCTAGGATATGTTATGAAAAAGCCAGATGCAGGCTAGTACATCTGCTGTGTTATTTGTGTGTGTGTGTGTGTGTGTGTGTGTGTGTGTGTGTGTAAGGAAAATGGGAAGATAAGAATAATAACTGAAAGAAATGTTAAATTATATTTAATAATTTTGATAGCATTATAACTTTAAGTAGGTTCATGCATAGTGTAATATAAAGCAAATAAGCATATATCTCAGTGTTAGTAGGAACCAAGATTTTTCATGTAAGAGAAAAGAGATACTAATTTGAAATCAAAGTTAAGGAGAAAAAAATGTATCATTAAATTTGAATTTGAAATATCAACGTGCACTACTTTTTAAAATATATGTACATGTTTTTTTACCACTGCGTACAGACAGCCCAGGAGCAATGATACCATAGTAATAATGTGCACCCCTAACACTTAAATTTTGCTTTCTAAGTATCATTCCCCATGAGAAGGAAATAAGCCTCCTCTGTGAGATCGCTAATCGAGGTCTGGAACAGAGAATGTGTAAAGTGAGTCTGGGATGTCTTGTTGTCCCAGAAAAGAAGGAAGTTCTACAAGGTCACGGGGGATGGCAAAGAGGTCATGGGGGATGGCAAAGGACACAGAAGGTGGCTTGGAGGGGCTCTCCCTGGGCAAATGCAGGTTCAGATAAGCATTAAAAGCACACTGCCTGTAATCGATTGAAGCACACAAATAAAACTAATGTGTCCATGTCAATACAAGAAAAGAGAAACAGAAGAAGGAAATATAAAAACTCACTTGCCACTGCTAAAGATGATCATTATACCAACTCCTTATTTTAAAAATTGATAACTGAAAAGGAAAATTAAGTATTTACTCTGCTTTTTAAAGGATGAACTATAGTTTGTTAATGATAGAAATCTCTTCTTTATAGAAAAATGCCAGCTAATAAATATGAAAAAAATAACAGAATTTAAAAATCACCCTTTAGGCCAGGTGTGGTGGCTCATGCCTGTAATTCCAGCACTTTGGGAGGCTGAGGTGGGAGGATCACTTGAGCCTTAGAGTTCAAGGTTATAGGCACTCCAGCCTAGATAAGAGTGAGACCATGTCACTAAAAAACTTTTAAATATAAAAAATAAATAAATAAAAATCACCATTTGGAATCCCCTCCAGGGAAATTACTCAGGCATGTATAAACAATAGCTGATGAAACCATTAGGTGACTGGCTGATGGGGAACAGATGTTACATGGTGCCAAAATTCACCCCACAGATTGCAGGTTAATTCAAAAGGGAGAAAAGGTATTTTAACCAAGTGACCAAACTTAGCATCACTAATGGCAGGACATGTTACCTTATATGCCTTCTGATGCGATGCATTACGAAATCTAGACTACCACCTATAAAGTATTCTTGCAAAAATGATTTCACTTGAATCTAACTAACCTTTTAGATGTAACTTTTTGTTTGCAGGAAATAAATTGATAGAGGAAAAAGTTAAATGACACCACAATGAAACAACATGGAAAGTCCAAACTTGGGGACATTCTATAAGACAATTGGCCTGTTCTCCACAAAAGGCAAAGTAAAAATTAAAAAGGTAGGGGGACTCTTCTATATTAAAAGAGACCAAAGAGATACAACCACCAAGTACATAAACCCTGAGTAGGCTCTGGCTCATTGAAAAAAAGACATTGAGGAAATTTGCATATGGACTGGTGTTCGATGATATTAGAGAATTAGTGTTAATTTTCTGAAATAGGATGATTTTTGCAGAATGCAGGAGAATGTCTATTTTCAGGACAATCCTGCTGAAGTATTTAAGGGCATGCTGTATGCAATTTACTTTAAAATGATTCAACCAAAACTAAGTGGACAGATAAAGCCAATATGGCATAATTTTACAAATATTCATTGTCCCATTCCATTAACTTTTTTGTATGTTTAAAAATTTTAAGAATAAAAATATGAAAATTAAAAAAACAAAAGACAGACTGATTCCTGAGTTTCTAGAGTGGGAAGGTGTTTAGTAATTTACCAAGGAAAAGAAAACATGATAAAACCTGGGTGAGAAGGCAGGTCGGTAGACTTCAGCAAGCAGGTGTTAACTGAGGAAGAAGGGCTTTTCTTTAATTCTCTCCTTGCCTTTCCTTCCACATGGGAAGTATGGAAGCTAAGAGCAGGGTATGGGACTAGAGGAAAGGCCAGGAGGGCACTGAGAAGTCTCATGTCCTTGAACTTGGGCCTGTGATTCAGCTCAGCCTACCAGAACTAAGACTTCCAACCTTAGTTTAGTAAACAAATTTAAGAGCAAAATCTACAAGGCCACACCGGTGATGGTTTAGATACGTTGGGGAAGGAAGTGTCAGGACTGACCCCAGGTTTCTGAATTATTCAGTTCGGTAGACTGAGTTGCTATCAGGGAGGTACCCTCCAGGGGCTGGAAAAAAAAATCAAGCTTAACAAACACACGAAAATCTATGAGGCCTACAATTGAGTATAAAAATTCCTTGAAATAGACAAGATTCTACTCTATAAATAGAAATCAAAAGTTTAAAATGCAACATCATCAGTCACCAGGGAAATACAAATTAAAACCAGAATGAGACACCATTATCTACCTAGTAGAAGGGTGTTGGGGGTGCAGAAAACGATACCCCAAAATACAGTGCTTGGGCATGCTGAGTGCTTTGAGAACTGAACGGCCTCAGCGATAAGCCTCAGAGCCAACATCTCTCTCTGACCTTCCCCCATCACGGCTTCGATTCTCATCTTTCCCCAAGCACAGGATGAAGCTGTTCTCCGAAGTTCCCTCATCTACCCAGAAACCAGGCTCCAAAGAGAAACACAATTGCCTTTGATCCCTTCTCTGAAATTTCATTAAACAGAGAAGATCAAGAGGCATATCACAGAGGAAGAGACAATATTAAACCCCACACCTACAGTCCAGGTGACCTTTGTCCCAGACTATTGTTTGTTCTCCATTCCCATTCATTTCCCAAAGAGAATTATTTGCTTATCATTGTCTGAGCATTGGGTCCAGTCTATCCCCCTGAAGATCATTGACTCCTATACCCCCATCTGCCCCTCCCCTGTAAAGAAGGTATGTGAGCTGTGTTCGCCATCGGGTCATTGGGTATCATTCTCCTGCCCTTCCCCCACACCATGCACGTTAAAATGCCTTTTTACGTCATTTTCTCCTATTAATCTGCCCTTTGTCAGTTCATTCCCAGAGAACCTTCAGGGGGGACAGGGGGACATTTCCCCCTTTGCGCCTACCTACGAGGGCAAAAAATTATATATATTAATGAAAGACAATACTGGGTTTTGGAGCAGCTGGAACTGTCATGAATTGCAGTAAAGGTCCAGGCCCGTAGCAAAACAGATCGGTTTGGAAAGCAATTGGCTGTCTCTTACAACGTTAATCACACGTACCTATCATATGATGAACATCCCACTCCCGGGCACTTCTCTGAGAGAAACAAAAACATATTCACAAGAAAACCATAAACTAATGTTTCTAGCGACTTTTGTTCAAAATTTCCTCAAACTGGAAACTGGAAACAACCCAAATGTCCTTCATCTGGCGAATGGCTAAACAATATACCTTGCATCCACGCGCTGGAATACTACTCAGCAGCGACAAAGCATGAGGTACCGAGCCACACAGCCTGGCCGAATCGCAGAAGCGTTGCGCAAAGTGAAAGAAGCCAAACTCAAAGGCTGGGTGCTGTAGCACTCCATCCTTACGACATTCTAGAAAAGGCAAAACTATGGGGCAGTGGGTAAGGATGGGGTTGACTACAAAGGGGCAGGGGGCATTAATTTTGCTCGAGGGAGGGGTGATGGGACTGTTTTAAATCTTGACTGGGGTGGTGATTATGAAAATGCGTTTTTCAAAACTCAGAACTGTTTGTTTTAAAAGGGAAAATTTACTGTATGTAAAGCATACCTCAATATATTTTTTTAAAAGAGCAAAAAGGCAAATAAAAGTGAGCAGCAACACTGGGCTGAAGTCCAATGACATTCAGATGAGGTCAATTAGCCAACAATAGGCAGGGGTTGGTGTCATGACCCTTCCTGATTTTGAAGAGCAAATGTTAAGAACTGTGGAGTGCTGGGGCTTGTGGAGGGAGGGGAGAAAGGCTGCAGAGGAGATAGGCAGGAGACCAGCTGGGGAAGCTTCCTCCCTGGCTTAGGACCGCCCTGTTCCGGTTCATCTGGGCACACTTCAATTACACTATTCATTTGTTAATGCTTCTTGAGGTGCTGTTTATCTGCAGCTCTGTTGCCAACCTGGAGCCCCAGGCTCTGCAATACCTCGGGGCTCAAAAGACTCTTTTCCTTGATTTGTCGGTAAAATATTCCAAGACCAAGATTGAACCCATTAGCCAATGCCTGCGTCAGTGGAAAGCCCCATGGAACCTTGGGCTGCAAGTCCTTACTGCGGACAAGGAGCCGTGCAATGTGGCGGGAGAACTCGGGACACAGAGTGAATTCTGGGGTTCGGTCCCGCCACATCACTAATCCACCGTGTCCTCTCGTGTCTCATTGGCAAGTCTCAGTTTCACCACCTGTCCAGTGGAAATAATAGTTGCTCCGAGCAATAAAGCACATTCTGTATGGGTAAGCGATTTGTACACTGAAAAATGCAGAGAAACAAGGGCCCGGGCGTCAATCCCCTCAGACGCGACACTGCGCTCCCCCCACCCTCCTCTGGAGCGTTCAGACCTTTTGTTCCGTCATTTTTACATCTGTGATATGATACTGCCGCCGCCTCTGAAGGATCCGTGGTTCCCACTAATGCGGCCCCTAACAATGGCTTCGATGAAAGAGGTAAGCGAAGAGGCCAGAGGGTCTCCGGAAAGAAAGGAAGCTTGTAGCTTTTCAAGTTCAATGAGGCTTAGGAGGTTGGAAGGCTCTCCAAATAAAGGCCTGTTTAAAAGGACGCCAAGGATTCAAAGCCCGTTCTTTTCCCAGACCTCTGACCACTTTCAGCCTTCCCGGGACGTGTGTTTACCCATGGCCCTCGCCCCCTTCTCCAGTCATTATTCCACTCCCGAGCCTGGATTCCTGAATTTGTGATGACACAAATGGAATTACCTGGAAGGTCTGACCGGGGTCAGCCCTTGGAACCCGGGGCAGCAGGTGCAGCCCGCCTCTATTCCCAGCCCCAGGGACTTGATATATGCAAATGCTGGGGCCATCAGGCCAGGGACAAAAGAGCCTCTTAATCCCCCGGGCAAAGGGAGGGGGAGCCCTCATCCACACCCCTCCCCCTTGCGAAAGCCCAGCTCGGAATGGAGCATCCACAGAAAGGAGGTCTTCCTGCACAAGCCAGGGATTCTTCTTCCTCCCAGCGCCGCCCTGGAGCGAGCTGCGGGACGCGGGCGCGGGGAGGAGCTGCCGCGGGGGCGGCGGGGGCGCCGGGCGTGAGTCCCCCGTACGGACAAGCGGGGCCTCCAGACTGCAGACTCTCCTGCTGCCACCAACTAGCAGCAATGCCCCCAAGCGGCGGTTACTTATGTATTCCGCGGACACATGGGATTTGCCAATAGGAAAACCCCAGTTCTTACCCTTCCAGGCTCTGAACTCAAGGCGAGTCCCTCTTCTCTCAGTGACCGAGGCAGTGTTCCTGTGCCCTCAGAGAATCCAAAGTGCACGGAAGATGGCTGCTGTCTGTCCGAGTCTCCACCTCCACCACCTAGGGAGTCAGGGCTTCTGTGCCGGTACCAGGTGGTGGAAACCCTCCTTTCTGTCCACTCTTCACCAAATGGACTGTCTGGGTCGCCGCCGTGCTGGCCCTGCGGGTACGAAGATGGAAAACGCACAGTTACTGATGCTCAGAATCTATTTTGCCCCCTCCCGGTGCCTCTCCCAGTGCGTGCATTTCACTCTCATGAAAGAAAAACTGAAATGCAGCCTGCATACAAATTAGGAAGTTTGCAAAGTACAGTCTCACATTGTTCAGGTTTTTCCAATATTTCCAGTTCTTTCTTTATCTTCCTCCTCCCAGACACTTTATGAGGGCCAGTTCTTTCTCTAAACTCCGTGTTCGCTGTTTCATCCTCAGGTGAATACTGTTCTCCCAGTACTCTCCTTTTTGACATGGGTACTAGAGTGTTCCTGGATGGCGTTCCCTTTTTCTGGGCACCCTTTAAAACTGGAGGAAGTGGCATTAGGCGAATGCTGAGGTTCCCTCCAGGTCCAAGACTCTGCGACTCAGATAGTGCAATGGCCTTGCTTAATCCATGGGTGTGTATTTCTGGTATTGTCCACGACTCTTGCTGTACCCCATGGACAGTAACAGAGTCCTTCCTACCTAGCAGAACTTGAGCTACAATACTGAAAATTGTTTTCTTATGCCCTCTTCTGTATTTTTCCCCTCTCATCTCTGGGAAGACTTGTTGCTTAGATGCTACTGCTCTAATCTTGGCCTGAGGAAGCTCTAGGCCTGCCTGGGCTCTGGTGCTGGGTCTGGAACATTTTGACCCTCTTCTGGGCCATCCGGCTGTGTCTAGGTTGGAGCCACAATCCAGCGGCCTCCTGCAAAGGCACGGGTGGAGAATGGTGTGGAATTGTGTGGAAATTTTCCTCCCCTCAAAGAAAGCTGCAGAGACACCCGCGGGCAACAGCCCACTCGCCCTCCTGCTTTTGGGAGGGTCTGGTTCATTATTTTCCAATGTTCTCAGATTCAAATTATCATGTAAATTAGAGATAGGAAATCACCATTTGGTCATTTTTCCTATCCTCTCAGGGGCTGAAGTGGGATCAATGTATAGAACCAGTTCTTTGTTGTCCCATGTGTTAAATGATGTAAGGAATGGGGCTTCTGTTCTTGCGAGAGTATTACATATTCTAATAGATTTTCACAGTTAAGAAGGACTTTCATCTTTGGCCCAAAGTTTCCTTTCTTTAAATTTTTTTTGTGACTTCATTCTTGGGATCTCCCTTTACTGTGGCCTCCGCCTTTCTGGAGTTAGACCCTAAAGATACATTTCTTAGAATTGGTTCTCTGAGCGAGACCCGCGAGCCAGCCTTTCTGAAAGGGGAATTGTGTTCAACCCAACCAAATCTCTCCCTCCCAGTGCAAATGGGGAGAGTATTATAGGCACAGAGTAAGGAGTCACGCAGACCCAGATCCCCTCGCTGCTGTGGGTCAAAGATCCCACTGAAGTTTTTCTCTAGATATTTTATGATTGAAACAATATAAATTGTTCTGTTCCATTCAGAAGAGCCTGGCGCATCACTTAGAAAGAACTCTTTTCCTTGCTGTGTTTCACAGCTGCATTCTTCTGCAACGACACTACCTGTTTTTGTCTGGGCACAAAGGTGATGGTGGTGGGGGGCTGGGGGGTGGGAATCGAAGGCTCTTAGAGGTTGTGTTTCCTAAAACTATAAGCAAAAGATTTCAAAGATCTAGATCTGTCCTTCCGAACCACCTCCTTCTTCTCCCCTCCCTTCCTTCTTTCCACTCTTCACTTCTTTCTTTACAAATATTATTGAACACTTTACCATAGGAAGCACATTTTTGTCTTCCACAGATACAGAAGAAAATAAGACAAACATAGAGTATAAGTAAATTTATACTCTATGTGGGAGACACAACAGTCAAGTAAACAGAGAAGTAAATAATTTCAGAGAGTGACAAGCGCTAAGCAGGAAAGCAGCTGGATGATGGCACGCCAGGTGGACGGGCAGCAGTGTGGGCGGGCAAAGAAGGAGCTTCCTTCGAAGTGGTAGCCATGGAAACCTCTCCGAGGTCACTTTTGAATGGAGTGCTAAACGACAAGAAAGACCCTGTGCATGAAGCCCTGGGGGCAGAGGGTACAGGAAATATAGAAGTGCTCTCGAGGGACACGAGTAGGGAAGTGAGAAGTTGAGAAGTAAGTAGGAGACCAGCGTGGCTGTGGCACACTGAGCCAGAGATCAGACAAACAGCTCGGGACCGATGGCATCAGTGTGGAGCCTGGTGGGCCACGACAATGAGAACGAGCTTTACTCGCACAGCGAATCCTGTAGCTTTCCCCCTTTGGATGTGTCGTGTCACCCGTCTGGGTGTTATATTAGCTATTTACGGCTGTATGACAGATTGCCCCAAGACTCTGTGCCTTAAAACAACAATAAGCATGTATGATCTCGCCCTTTCTGCAGGTCAGGAACTCAGGAGTGCCGTAGCTGGGCAGTCCAGCCCAGGGTCTCTTGTGAAATCTCAGCGTGCCTCACCTGAAGGCCTGACCTGGGCAGGACAGTCTGCTTCCCAGGGGCTCACTCCAGCAGCTGACAGCTGGGTTGGTGCAGCCTGTGGTGGGAGGCTGCTGTCCCTCTGCACTCTATAAGCTGCTTGAGTGGCCTCATGACCTGGTGGCTGGTTTCTCCCAGAGCAGGTGACCCAGTAGAGCAAGACAAAGGTGAGCTATCTTTTGTGACCAACCTCAGATGTCACACACCATTGTTTCTGTAATATCCTATTGGTCATGCGGATCAGCCTTCTTTAAGGTGGGAGGGCTCTCTGAATCTCACGGATCCCGGGTAAGGAGACTTGTGGACCACCTTGGAGCTGCCAGCCACTTGTCCTTTGCTTATCTGTGCTTGAAGATATTCCGTCTGGATCATTTCTGAGGTCTTTTCTAATCCTAAAATT
This sequence comes from Propithecus coquereli, assembly GCF_000956105.1. Classification (NCBI taxonomy): domain Eukaryota; kingdom Metazoa; phylum Chordata; class Mammalia; order Primates; family Indriidae; genus Propithecus; species Propithecus coquereli. The sequence goes on from NW_012149230.1 coordinate 1,285,197, forward strand.
TTACAGTGGTCATTTCCGTGGATATTCATGCTCTAATGCGGATTCTGGTTTTGATGATGTAATCAGCTGTGAGTTAAGGGCATGAGAAGACGGAAGGAGAAATAGGATGTAGAGTAGTAGCGTCTCTTGGGCCCCTCAAATCAGACCACAGAAGATACTCCTAGGCTTCCTCTCAAGCTGACGCAGTCCCGACTGTAGGGCGAGGGGATGCGGGAGAGCGCCAGACCTTTATGACTCGCCTGGTTGTGATGAACTTTGCAAGACTGAACTCGCTGAATGTTCTGACATACCAACGTTGGCTTCCCTATTGCTCCTGGGACTTCTCCAAGCCACACGCATACCAGTGTTATCAGCAGGAAAATGTTATGAGGGGGCATCCTGACAATGTGGCATTGTCCTGTGGGATTTATGATCGGGTTTCAACAAATGACCTTTTATCCCATTTGTTTTTCCCTGGGTCGGTGGATACGCCTCAGCGAGGCTCGTGGGGGATGTTTGGGAACACCTGCTTTCAGACTGCTTTTCTGTCGTGTCTCCAAGATTTCTGTGCACTTCTTTCCACCCCTGATTGGCACCGTCCTGGCAGTGTCCTGCAGATGGAATGTTGTTTTAGGGAAGTCCCGGGGGTAGGGTGGGGGGTGTTGGCAGTAGAAGTCTTCCTCGTGAACAGCTGTGATTTGTGGCAAAGAATGTTTCATAGTTGAATTTGCCCCAGCACGACTCCTCTGCAACTCAGCATGGGATGGGGTAGTGCTGTAAAAACTCGGAGAAAAGAGAAAAGGATATTGTGTGTCAGCCAGGGTTAAGGGAAAAAGATCTTTTAAAGTTACATTCTTAAGGAAATACATCATGGAATCACATACAATTTTTCAGAAAACCTGGTTTCCAAACCTGAGGTCTCACTCTCTATGTGACTTAGGCAGGGGCAAAAAATCTTTATGTTTTCTCATCTGTTAAATGGAGATTTGCCTAGCAGGGTTGTTGTGAGGATCAGGTGAGAAGGTTATAGTTATTAAGAAGGACTTTTGAACACATTAGCTGGTGCAGAGCAGGAGGACACATAGCTAGGAACAAGGCTTTGCAATCTGCTAGCTTGGGATTCCAATCTGGGCTCTGCAATTTTGCTGTGACTTAGTTCTATGCTTCTCGAGCTTTAATGTGCACACGAATAACCTGGGGATGGTGTTAAGATGCAAGTTCCAGTTCAGTCGGTTTGGGGCAAGGCCTCGCAGTCTACGTTTCCAGGTGATGGCTGTGCTGCTGGCACATACTTCGAGGAGCAGGGAGTTAGACCCCGTAAGCTAGTGGTTCTCAGCCTGGTGCTGCCCATTTAGAACCACCTGGGAGCTTTACAGAGTGTCAGAACCTAGGTTGCAACTTGACCGATTAAATCAAAGTCTGAGGATGAAACACAGCACCAGTATTAGTGCTAAGAATTAATTTAGGCTTTATTAATCCATAAAATAAAAAAAAATCATCTTCCCCTCATTGGCCTGTGCTAGGATTCAAACTTTATAAGGCTCCTGGTATAGTCTGTTTCGTAAAAAAAGCTATCAAGAATGCAAGGATACTATAGTGCTTTTGAGTTTACAGAGCAATTTGCACATATATTATCTCACTTAATTCTCAAAAAGAGCTCTGTAACATAATTATATTTTCCAGATTTGGAGGGGTAAGTAGCCTGAACAAGTGTCCAGGGCCAAGAGATGTGGGACCACTGGGACTCAAACCCAAGTCTGTCACTCATTTCAGTGAACAACTTTGTGCCTACTACATATGGCTCTGCTGATGGAAACTGTTACCTTCTTCCCTGGGATGTAAACCTGCCTGAATATATTATCTCCACAAGGTAAGCCGTCCATCACTGAATTTCATCCACTTGGCATCATTCTGGATCCGATGTGTTGAGGCGGGGGCTGCAGGACCGCTTTCCTTCTCCTAAGACAGGAGAGCACTCTGGACGCACAACTATGAAAACTGTGTGTGTCTCACCAGCTTCAGACACTCGATCTCCCTTTATTTCAGAAGGAAGAGGTGCCAATATGGGGCTCCATGTAGGGTAGCAAAGAGAAATCGCCTTTTGGTTGTGGAGGGATTCCCTTTTGCTCCTTAATTTTAAAGGGGTAAATAGTCATTTGGGAACAACCGAGGGCCCCTGCATTCCCTCTGACTCATGCCTTCTCCTTCTCCGTTTTCCCCTTGAGGAGGGAGAAGAGTTAAAGTTGAGAGAAGCAGGTGAGAAGTTACCTAAAAAAATCCTAGATGGATGATGGTTATGCATCTTTGCTGGAGCTGTGAAAAGAATTTTAGGGTTTGCCTTTCTTTCTTTCTTTTCTTTTTCTCTTTCATCTTTCTTTTGTTCTTTTTGGAATCCTAAAAGGGGATATGGTCCCTCTTTGGTCCAGGCTGAGGTTAGCCACGGAATTAGTGACCAGAAGTGCCTATGTTGTAGAAATCAGGAAAGCAGCTACTGGGATGGAATGATTTCAATTTGGATTTTAAAAACGGCACGCAAAGATCTCATCAGATGCCACCAGAGGCTGGCGTGGCACACCATAAAGATGCTCTCAGGGGATTTAAGGATTGCCGCACTGGAAGGCTCCCCTTTCCTGTTTCTAGCCTGATGATTGAGTGAAAAGGCTTTGGGGGCGGATCTTCCGTTTGGCAACTGCACCAAGTAATGGATAGAAAATAGTGTTTTGGATGTAATTGATGCTTTTTTTAGAATTGATAGAGACTAAGAGAGTTCTTATTCATTTTGGGGAAAAAGGGAATTAAATGGAAATACCCGTGTTATTTAAGAAGCCATTGGAACACACAACACAGGGGAATTTATCTTCTAGCTGCTGACAACCTAATGTGTGTTTACTCTCCTGTCACAGACTTAGGGTAATGGATCCAGACCTGAAGAGCCTGCTAATTTCTTCTCAGAGAGCATCCTTATAATAAAAATAACATTTCCTCTTTGTAAAGGTGGGAAGATATTAAGACACTTTGGATATTCTCTTGTTCTGGCTGGGTCACCAGAACACCCAGATGATCGATTAATGGATGTTTTGATTAGACCAGGGTATAATCCTCTCCTAGTAGCAAGACCTTCTGAGAAGTGGGAGAGCAAGCTCTTGGCTCTTTTGATGTGTGGCTCAAAGTTACTATGACACCCGATGGGCTGAAGTTGCCCAACTGAGGTCAGTTGTCAGAAAACGAGCATATCCGTCCCTGAAAGAAAATAATTGTACGAGTCAGAGTTCTCTTGGCTGAAGAACCCTAGTTTAACAGTAGGAACTGGATCATCACGAGACAGCCGGTTCTGGGCTCGTGGTGGAATATCTCCTGCTCCCAGCTGCCTGGAATAATAAGTATATCTTTGGGAAAATGTATGCATTTTTTTTGCACTTGCTTGCATTTTTGTGCATATACTAAAAAAAACTACAGTGTTGGGAGCCCAGATCTAGTCTGTGAAGGTCATCCATCGTGAGTGTGGCCCCTCTTCAAAGCCTAGCATGGCACCTAAGCACTCTTTTATAGGAGGAAAATTTCCTCACAGATTTTGGACTTATCTTGGGAGGGAGAGAAAAATGCATTTCTTTCAATTTGTGGGATAAGGCCTGGGAGTCATAATTTGAACACACAAGAAATATGATCGTAAGCTGCACCCTAAGCCAGTGAAGTGGGGCGTATCAATTATCCTTGACTGTGGAGCAGCCAGATTTCCCAAAGGCATGTTTAATCAAGAGAGAGCAGCACACTTTCCACTAACCCTCCAACGTCTTTTTCTTTGCAAAGTTTTCCAACAGCAGCAGTTTTCAAATATTTACCGACACAAACCTAGAAGATCATTGTAAGCCTGTGGATTTTTCTCTGCATGAAACAGCCACGGGAGGATTGTGAACAGAAGACTGACATATTCTGGCTTATGTTTTAATACTGTGTTGCTCCCACCGTGATGCTGAGAGGAGATTATGGGGAGGGGGAGGTGGAGAAGATTGGAAACAAGGAGACCAATTAGAGGTTATCACAGCCGTCCAAGGGAGAGACGACGGTGGTCTGGGCATAGCGGTTGCGGTGGACCAGCTGAGAGAATCTGAGCCCGAATGTGTGTGGCACAAGCCATCAGTGCCCTCTCTGTTCCTCAGACCTATCTTAAGTAATGCTGCAGACAGCTTCCGGCTACCCACATCTGCACCTTTGTGTCTGAGGGCTTTTTCTCAGGACCTCGGAAGATTGCCTCGCCCACGGTGCCTGGCCAGAACCACCGCCCAAGGGCTCCCTGAGCATCTGATTGATTGTCCAGGGACCCTGCCCAGCATTGCTTCCAAACAAGCGACCCACTTGACAGCAAAAGGGGAGTGAGGTGGGCACATGGCTGTGGAATCATAGCACCTCCTCACTGGGCTGGAGGGACAACAGGACAGCCTCTTAAAGGGCACAGCCGGGTCCCCAGCTGAGAGATGACAGTCTGTGAAGTGGAAAGCCCTGTCTTTCACTGTGTGAATATACTTCAGTGAGCCTCAAGTGTGGGGCCCTGGACCTAGAGCGTCGGCAACACCTGGGAGGCTGTTATTAATGGGAACGCAGAATCCTGGACCCTGCCTCAGGCCTCTGTATCAGAATCTCGCGGCGGGGCTGGGAAATCCAGCATCAACAAGCTGTCTAGCTGACCCAGTGCGCGCTGACGTGTGGAAAGCCCTGCATTCTATGGTGCTGTATCTGCAACAGGAAAAACACGTAAAGCCGGGAATCGAAGGCGAGAAGAAGAATGGGCTCACTCACCAGTCCTCCCAGTAGCCCACTTTGGGAATTTGTGCTTTCTGTTCCTGCAACTTTAGGCTGTGCTGGATTAGGGGTTCTGATTCCCAGGGGAAGGATGGCTCTGCCAGGGGGACGTGGGCAAGTCATAAGTTCATAGCTGTAGCTAGCACCTTGTAATCACAGGCTTTTTATGCCAGTAGATCACAGGTGAAGAAAGGAGCAGTTATGTACCCTAGTTGTTTTGAGGAGTAGGGTTTCTGCTACCTAATGGGAATGGGAAGGGTTATATGAGGAACACCAGGGAATTAGAGCAGCCATAGATGACAAGGGCATGGTAACCAGTGGTTCAGACCCTGTGAGGGGAGAGGGTCTGGACCACCCCACTTCCACAAGGTAAGGTGCCCTAACCCTGCAGAAATCCCAGTTGAGAAAGAGGAACCTGGAACAGGTCGTGGGGGGGAGGGAAATAATGCTTATCATTGGAAGCCTCAGCCTCAAGTGTAGCAATAGAAACAGGGTGTTCCTCTCAGCCTCCTGATGTCTTGTTTGTTTGTCTGTAAAGGCATTGGGACCAGCCACCAGTGGCAGGACAGCGTGCACAACATGAGGTGTGGGCAGATCTGAGTGGTTCCGGGGCGGGGCTGTAACAGACTCTGTCAGTGGCCCAGCCCTAACCCTTGGGCCCTGCTGCTTCGGTGTGCTTGGCAGGACTTCCGCTCACCTGGACCCCCGGTGGGCCTGAGAGCTTCTTCCGGAACTGTGGGAAGCTGCTCTGCTGGTGGGGGACAAGCTGGAAGTGTGGGAATTGCAGCCCTCAGCAGCCACTTCCAACCAGTGATCCATGGGAGCTGATGAATAAATAGCACAGGTTGCTCAACCCTTGAGTGGGTATTTTACACTATTTCTTAGAATTTCCCCTTGGAATTAAGCTCTAATTGCCCACCAAGGCAGCTGGGTTAATGAGATACCTGTGCCAGCCGGAATCAAATCACAAAACTGAACCACAAAGTAATTTGAGCAGGAAAAGTTGGATATTATAGAAAGAATTATCTAATTATATAACTATTATATAATTGTATCATATTATGTTATAATCTCTTCTTATGTACTATTTATAATATAAGAGGGGATTTGGAGTAACAAGAGATTGGATAGTACCATGTAAAGAGACCCCTAAAGAATACGGGAATAGTGGACATAAGGAAGGCCACTACCCCTGGGGGCTGAGGCGGATCACCCAAAGATGTTAAAAACTGGGATAAGAACACCTCACTGTACCCATGGGTCACACGATGGTGGAGAAGTCCCTGAGGTGCTGTGCCATAAAACTTTCTGGGAATTTGCCATCTGTGTCGTCAGAGGAAGCTGTCCAAGACACATTTCATCCCACAAAACTTACCTCAAAAGTTTCTTAGGAGTTTCCAGAAGAAAGTGTCACAGAGAGGTGCCTTATGGGTGGCACTCCACACCAGGGCTGTCCAGGGGAGTTCCAGGGGAAGCTGGACACTGCTGGTCATTGCATGCTGCAAGAGCAGGGCACTGGAGGAGCCATCTGCACTGCAGGAGACCGGGTGCTGCTGGAGTTGAGCCTGGGGAGAGGGGAGCATTACAACTGGAAAATAAAACTTGTTACTCCTCCATTGTCTCTCCAGCATCCTCTGCTATAAGAGCTTAACATTGTGCCAGCTGGCACAGGAGAAATATTTACAGGGCCCATATTTAATATTGCAGAGCAGGCAAGGAAGGGTGAATTTGGAGCTGCTAGCATGATGGTCTATGTTGACTCCTTCCCTTCCCTATCTCTTTCCTCTACACCTCATCTGTTGTTCCTAAAGTCTAAATAAAATACACTTGTCCTTTGGTATGCACAAAGGGATTGGATCTATCCCCCAACCCACCCTGTGGACACCAAAATTTGTGGATGCTCAAGTCCCTTATGTAAAATGGTATAGTATAACCGAGGAACAGCCTCCCATATGCTTTTAATCATCCCTCGATTACTTATAATACCAAATACAATGTAAATGTTATATAAATAGTTGTTACAATATATTGGTTTTTTATTTGTGTTTTTTGTTGTTGTTGTACTGTTATTTTTATTGTTTTTTTCCTTCAAATATTTGATCTCCAGTTGGTTGAATCGTGGAAGTGGAACTCACGAATACTGTACTTGCACTTGAATTCTCATTCACGGTTTGCTTTGGGGAGAACACGAGCTGTGTTTTGAAGGTGGAGCTAATAGGATTTTCTGATGGATTCTATTTGGGATATGAGGAAAACAGAGGAGCCAAGGATGCCTCCAATGGCTTGGGCTTGAACGATGGGAAAAATTTATTTTTATAATATTAACTTTTTCAATTCAAGAATAGGATACATCTTTCCATTTTCTCTGAAAAAAGTCTTTGAATCTTTCACTGGGCTTATTCCTAGGCATTTAGGAGTTTTGATGCCATTGTAAATGATATATTTTTAAGTGTTATTTTCTAATTGTTGTTAGTATAAACAAATGAAGTTGACTCTTTAATATCCAGTCATCTCGCTAATTTAATAATTTAGCTCTAGATTTTGGGGAGACTTTCTAGATATACAATCATACTATCTGTGGAAAATGACAATTTTCCTCTTTCTTACAATCTTTATGTTTTATTTCTTTTCCTTGTCTTTTTACAAGGTAATAGGATGTCCAATATGGCAATATATACAACATCCCCATTTTTTTCTCAAACTCAAAGAGAAACACCTTCATCATTTTGTTGTTAAGTATGATAATACTTAAACCTACCTTACTGTAGGTTTATCGTACCTACTATTTATTGTGTTAAGGATGTTCCTTTCTATTCCTAGTTTGCTAAGATTGTTTTTATCTCAGATGATGAACTTTATCATATGCTTTGTTTGTCTCAATTGAGGGAATAATTTGATTTCTCTTCTTTGTTAGTTCTCTCCCCAAGGTCGCGCTGAATAAAAAGCTTCCATATGCATCCTAGCAAGTGATGAATTCTCTACACTTGGATCAAGATTATGTAGAGTTTCTATCATTGTCCCCCTTTCTACCTTTCTCCCTCTCCTAGACCCTTCGAATGCCATGTTCTTTTGGGAAGATGACTGGCTTTTGCTTGCTGATGCATTCTTCCTGACCTCAGTGTCTAGTGCACTAGCTTTAGGCCCAAAGTCCTAAACTCCTTCAGGTTCTTGGCCTTTGAGGATTCAAACCCAGAACCATTTTCCTTCCACAAAAGCCCTTGTTTACAGACAAAATTTTAACTTTAAAAATTATTTTTACCATTTTATAATTTTATTAGCTAATTTTAGGCATAGAAACTAAGCATTTGACTTTTCATTTTCAGGATTTGTTCTTCTGTTGGGGCAGCAAGCTTCAGCTTCAATATGTGCTATTTTTAATGTGACTGTTGGAAAGCGAAGAATGAATCACCCAGGGGAAAACATAATATAAATATTACACTGCTATTTATTCACTCTGACTTTAATAGGAATAAGAATTAGTAGGGGCCCAAGTAGGAATGTACTGCAATTGTCCAGGTGACTGGTGGTGGCTTGGTCTAGAGAGATGGCAGTAGAGAGAAGAGAAATGGTTGTGTTCAAGGCATATTTAGGAAGTTGAATCAATTTCACTTGGTCTCTGATTAAAGTTGGAGAGCACTGAGGATGAGGAAGGAGTCAAGAATGGTGCTTGGGATTCCGGATGGTTTGGGGTCCCATTTTCCTTACACAGTTGGGGAAAGAACATCGTGAGTTAAATTTCGGACGTATTGAGCCCGGCCGTGCAAAGGTGTCTGACAATCAGCTGTGCTGCATGGAGAGGGCCAAAGGCTCAGAGCAGCCTGGGCAACAGGGAAAATCTGGCAGCAAACACATAGGTGCTGACTGAAGCCACGGAAGCAGACGGACTGGTCCAGGGAAAGTGGAGACAGTGAAGAGAGGAAAAGACTGAGGGCCGAACCCTACAAAATTCCAACTTCTAAATTAAAAATACGTTTAAGTGAAAAACATCAGGTTGCCAAATTGTACATACCGTGTTATATAATTTTGTAAAAAAAACGGTATGTTTGTACTTAGGGTTGACTTTCAGCTGGTACGTACCCACCAGCGTTGCAGTCAACAAACCTTGGTTAATGCCTCTGCTGTAGTATTTTTAACATCACTCAACTGTGCATTTTTTTAAAAAAAAGACTGGAGGGACAAACAGTAGTTCTCTCTAGTTGATGGGATAAGGGATAACTTTTCTCTTTTTCTTCTTATTTTCCTATATTTTCTAGATTTTCCATTAACATGTCTTTAGTACTTGTTTCTAGTACTTTAGTATTAGGGATGAAATTTGCTTAAAATATAAGGATTTGGGGTTAAGTCCCTGATTCTGAAACCTAGTCGATTCTCGGAATCAGCTAAGGAGCTTTTGTGCAATGATTACTCAGGCCCCAGAGCAGATTTGGGGAACCTGAATCTCTGGGTGGGAGGTTCAGTCATCGGTGTTACTCCAAGCAACGGATGGTTGATGAGATTGAGAAATATCTGCCCTGAATAACTTCTGATGTCCAGTCTATATGTTTCATGATGTTTGAACTAGAATGGAATGCAAAAAAAAAAAAAAAAAAAACTGGTGGAAGGAAGATGTTTCTAATTTGTAAATATTAATTGATCTAAATTATAAAATTAGCTAAAATCTTAAATATTGAATAAAGGTCAAATGAAGAGATGATTATTCTCATTGTAAAGAGATTCAGTGTGAGATGTTTTTAGATAGGGAAGTTCTCAAACTTATAGGTGAATTCAGCCATAATTGTCAGGAGTATATCTGCAACCTGAACCCTACAGCCAGACCCAACTACAATCATGCAGTAGGTCCAGGCCGGCTCTCAGCCACAGCCATGCCTAACAAGCAGAAGAGTCATCCAGCATTTGGGATGAGCTGAAATGAAAGGTCAGATCTTTAACAAATGGCTCAAAGTATTTGTGCTCATTGCACTAAATTTTAAAGATGAAAAAAACTTTAGATCTCAGCTAAAAAAGAAAGAAAATATATTGCTATTTTCTGTTAATGACAGTTAATTAAAACAATTTAATAGGACGGCTCCAAAAACAAATGAACAAACAAAACAGCCAAAAATAGAAAGCATAGAGACGCCAGCCTTTCCTTAAAGGCAGCCTCAGTTGACCCCATTTTGGCGGGACCGGTGCCAAGCTCAAGAGAGACACAGCAGGGGCTGGCTGTGTGTAGCACCACCTGGGCAGCTTTTTAGAGCTACACCCAGACCTGGACTCTACAGAAATCCAGTGAATCAGAACTCCCACACCTGGAGCCCAGACGCCGGGCTTTCGTTAAGTTCCCCAAGTTATTCTAAAGTACAGTTAGGGTTGAGAACGTCTGAACCTTGAACCTAACTGCACATTTCCCTTCCCTCACAGTTGGTTGCTGTCCCACACTTGGGTTCCTAATTGCAGCCATTTCTAACGTTCCTCCTCTATCCCTCGGTAGCAGAGAGAGGTCTGGGGCTAGGGGTTGGAGTGGGGGCCAGGGACAGCTCCACCGGCCTGTGATGTATGCTGTCACACAGGGTCCCCTGCTCAGGACGACCCCATGCTTGGTTTGATGTTCCACTGCCCTGGAGTCATCTTGAACTTCTGTGTCATAAGTGAAGTCCAGTGGGACGATGGGGCTTGCTCACGAGACTCAAGTGAGAACAAGGGGAGTGTTCCGTTTACTACTGAGCAGTCCGAGGGTGGACAGCCCTGCGAGGCCCCACTTTGCATTCCCTCTAGAACTTGCTTCAAACATAGGAACAAGACAATGGCATGTTCGGAAACACAGACAACTGAGGAACTCTCTTACATCCTTTCTCTTTATATTACTTCCCTGTGTTAACTAACCATTTATGTTGGAGATGATGACATCAAAGGAAAGAAAAAGTTCCTTTTCCTTTTGGTTCTTCCATACTCATCAGAAAGCCACAGGTACAAATGTTCAGGTATCAAGCAGTAACATAAAAACAGTTGAGTTACTTTTGTGCAAAGTTTCCAGTGTTTGGGCAAGAACAGAATACATATACATGTACAAACTATGAAATACTTTGTGTGCCATTTTGGTGATTCACATAGGAGTTAAACACCCTTACATTTACATTTTTAGGTTCTTTTTTTTTGTTTGTTTTTTGAGACAAGGTCTCACTTTGTAGCTCAAGATAGAGTGTAGTGGCGTCATCATAGCTCACAGCAACCTCAATCTCCTGGGCTCAAGCAATCCTCCTGCCTCAGCCTCCTGGGTAGCTGGGACTACAGGCGTCTGCCACCACACCCAGAGTATTTTTCTATTTTTGGTAGAGACAAGATCTTGCTCTTGCTCAGGCTGGTCTCAAATTCCTGACCTTAAGCAATCCTCCTGACTTGGTCTCCCAAAGTGCTAGGTTTACGAGGGTAAGCCACTGGCCAGTTCTTTTCTTTACTGACGCATGCTAATTGTACATATTTATGGGGTACATAGTGATGTTTCAATACATACAATGTATAGTGATCAGATCAGGATAGTTGGCATATCCATCGTCTCAAATCTTTATCATTTATTTATACTGGGAATGTTCAATATCCTCCTTCTAACTATTTGAAACTATATATTATTGTTAACAGTCATCCTACTGTGGTAAAGAACATTAGAACTTACTCCTCCTATCTAGCTGTAATTCTGCGCCCTTTAACAAATCTCTCTCTATCCCGACCATCTCCCTACCCTTCCCAGCCTCCAGTATCTTCAGTTCTACTTTTTACTTCTCTGAGATCAAATTTTTTAGCCTCTACATGTGAGTGAGCGCATGCAGTGTTTAACTTTCTGTTCCTGACTTATTTCTCTTAACATAGTGTCCTCCAGTTCCATCCATGTTGCCACAAATGACAGGATTTCATTCTGTTTTATGGCTGAATAGTATTCCATTGTGAATGCAGATGTCACATTTTCTTTATCCATTCATCTATTTTTGGACAGTTTAGGTGGATTCCGTATCTTGACTATTGTGAATGGTGTTACAGTAAACATGGGGTGCAGATGTCTCTTCAATATACTAATTTCCTTTCTTTCGGATACATGCCCGGGAGTGGGACTGCTGGATCACATGGTAGTTCTATTTGTAGTTTTTTGAGGAACCTCCATACTCTTCTCCATATTGGCTGTACTAGCTCACACTCCCACCAACAGTGTATAAGATATAAGAGTTCCCTTTTCTCAACATCTTCACCAGCATTTGTTATTTTGGGGTTTTCTTGTTTTTGTTTTTTTGATAATAGCCATCCTAAATGGGGTGAGATGATATTTCTTTGTGGTTTTGATTTTCATTTCCATGGTGATTAGTGATGTTGAGCATTTTTTTCATATATTTGTTGGTCATTTGTGTGTCTTCTTTTGAAAAATGCTCAGGTCATTCGCCTACTTTTTAATTGGATTGTTCAGTTTTTGTGCTGTTGAGATGTTTGAGTTCCTTGTATATTCTGGATGTTAATCCCCTGTTGGATGAGTAGTTTACAAATATTTCTCCTGTTCTGCGGGTTGTCTTTTCACTGTTTATTGTTTCCTTTGCTGTGCAGAGGATTTTTAGTTTGCATTGAAAACCAGAATTGCACGATGAAAAGGTGAACATTAAAATTTATGTTCATAATTTCAATTTTTAATTTTTCTTTACTTAGAACCACATTGAATAGCAAATTCAAAACATCATGACAAGTCGAAAGAGAACGCAGGAGAAAAGGAAAATCACCTTTTTCCTGCTTTTTGAACAAAGGATCCCACATTTTCATTTGTACTGGGCCCTGAAAATGATGTAGCTGGCCCCAGTGGGGACTGTAGGATGTCAGCTAGGAACAAAAGTGCCCCCTTCCCTGGCCCCCACCTACTTGTCTCCCTCAAGCATTGAGGAGCTTGGCTTGAGGGACCACAGGCTCACAGCTCCCCAAGAGCTGAGAGTCGCTCCTGGTGGAGATTTGACCCAACAACGGAAGATGCTGGGCTCCAGCTCCACCACCGCCGGAATTTGACTGCCTGACTGTTTCCAGACGGTCCAGGCTGCAGGCAGAGAATGATAATGAGCAGTTCCCTTCTGAGGATGAGCTAAGTACGGGCAGGAAGGGTAATCATTAGCAGCTCTCTTGTGGATACACTAAGGCCAGCAAAAATGTCTGCAGACAAGTAATTTGGCTGGGCGTGTTTTGACAATAAACTCAAACCAGACAGGAGGCGGGGGTGGGGGTAGGGAGAATGTGGAGGGGGAAGCCACGGACTCTACAGGAGAAAATAACTAGGCTCCTTCATTGCCCCAAAGAGCAAACACCCCCACAGAGACAGTGTGAGCTAGTGGGAAAAAGCCCTGGACGGAGCATCAGCCTCTGGGGATCCCAGCTCGGCTCTGCCGCTGACCAGCTGAGCCTCTGTTAGCATCCTTATCCCAGGCCTGTCAGCCCAGACTTAGCCACATGCTCAGGATGCAGGGATTGGAAGAAGGACCCAAGCTTCAGGCGCCACTTTCCTGCCTTACTCAGACGGAGGGTTCCTAGGGTAGTGGCCTGCAGTTGGGCATAAATGGGTGGATGTGCCCATAGACTGTCAGACTGAGGAGCTCTTCCCCGGGCACGGGCAGGAGCAGGTTGGGTCTGAACTGAAGACCCCTCAGGCACCTGCTGTCATTCCTGAAAACCTTAAGCTCATTTCACAGTTCTAGCTGTCTGGACTAATTATCCACTTTTAGATATCTGCAGATCAGCGTGTGTGGTAGGACATGTTACTCAGGCATAATCAGGTTGGTCACTAGGGAACTGAGGAAGGTAAATTCGTATTTTCCATCACAGTTACTGACAGGTGCTATTCATGTCAGCCACTCTGAACCCTCGCTCCCTCACAGGGCGCACTGCCTCTGGTCTTTGCGGAGAACGTCTCCTGTGAGACCTGGAGCATCGCTTTAGCGTGTGTTATTTATTTCTGTAGTTGTTATTTTCATAGTAGCGATTTGAACCTCATGGACTGGAATCTATCAATTCAGCAGTGTTAACTGAGCACCTACTATGCATTAGGAACTTTCTTCTGTCAAGACTGTGGATCACAGAGAAGTCTGAAATGGTCTTTGTCATGAAACAGTGTTGCTCAATTACTTTTTTTATTTTGCTCTCTTAAGGAGAAAAATTTCATTTAATTTAATTTCTCCCTAACAAAAGAAATTGAGTAATAAGGAATAAAATTTTGCCAGGTAGGGTTGAGCTCGAGAGGGCTGCAAACCATTGTACTATCTAAGATGTTTTTCATACTTCCCAAGAACGGGCAGCATCTATCATCCCCAGAGAGAAAGCGCACCACCAAGGACCCACTCGTGTGATCTGGTCGGGAGAGACATGAGAAGAGGCAGAACAGCAGGATGATAAAAGCCCAAAGTTTGGAATCAGACTCCTTGGGCTTGATTTGGCATAAATGCTTCTACTCCTCTATTTCCTCGCTTGTAAAATGGTCCCTCAATGGTTCCCCACAGGGTCATGTAAGGATTAAATAAGATGATACTTATATAGTACTTAGTGAAATGCCTAGTATGCAGTAAGCACAATAAATATTTTTCATAAAGAGTAGTTTGGGACCAAAATCTATATTAGTTATCTATTGCTGCATAATAAGTTGCCCAAATTTAGCCATTCAAGCAGCAAACATTGTCTCACACAGTTCCTGAGGGTGAGGAATTTAGGACCAGTTTAGCTTGGTGGTTCTGGCTCAGGGTCTTTTGCGAAGTTGTGGTCAAATGTAACTGCCTCGGAGACCACTTTCTTAGCACTGCTATTCTGTATTTTATGTGATAAAAGAAACAGCGCTTCAAAATTCAGACACTGTTGCGGACGTTATTTGTTATATTATGCTCTGTTACACAGCATATCTTGTTTTTTGAGGATCTGCTGGAGAAAAGCATAAGAAATAGCTGGACTTTTCTGAGTTGTCACTTAAGGGTGCTCTAAATTATGTCATAATCAGATTTTACTTTTTGTATTGGCATCTAGAAAGCAATTGTACAGGACTTACAATGTGTGTACGTGTAAGCTTCATGCCTGGCTCTACTGGGTGTCCCTTTTGAAAAATTTTGTCTTTTCCACTCTCTCTTTCATCTAAGTTTTTGTTTTATTTTATTTGTTCTCATAAACTTCCTTAAAATCTTTCTGTAACAAGACAATTAATAAATAATTAAGCAAAACCACATGTATACATAAGTACATTAAAATACAGATAATCTAAGAATACATTTTAAGAGGATATAGAGAAATGTTAAATTGAAATGAACACTACCATTTACAATGGCATAAAAATGTAACAAAATATGTGTAAGATCCGTACATTAGAAACAATAAAACACTGCTGAGAGAAAACAAGGATGACATGGATTAGAAAGCTAATTTATATAAGATAGCAATTATCCTCAAACTGATATCAAGACTCCACACAATCCCAATCAAAATTACATCAGGCATTTTTTTGCAGAAATTGACAGGCTAATTCTAAAATTTATATTAAAATGCAGAGGACCTAGAATAGCCAAAAGAATTTTGAAAAAATTACAAAATTGGAGGATATATACTACCCTATTTCAATATTTACTCTAAAGGTACCATGGTCGAGACGGTATAGTGTTGGTACCAGGTTAGAAATACAGACCAGTGAAATATAATGGAGAGCCCAGAAACAGATGCAAATATAGGTGCACAATTGATTTTAAGTAAAACTACCAAGGTAATTCATTGGAGAAAGAGTATTTTCAATAATGGTGCTGGCACAATTGGCTATCCATATGCAGAGAGAGAGAGAAAGATCTATCTCAACCTTTACTTCACACCATACTTAGAAATTAGCTCAAAATGGATCATAGAACTAAAATAAAAGAATTAAAACTAAAACTTCAGGGAAAAAAAGAATAGAAAATTTTTGTGAGCTTGGATTAGGCAAAGCACATGAAGCACAAATCATATAAGAAAATACACCGTGGGCTTCATCATAGTTGAGAACTTTAGCTCTTCTAGAGACACTGTTAAGACAATAAGAAGGCAAGCCACAGGCTTGCTTTGTTTTCCAGAAACATTTGGACACTCATACACTGCTGGCAGGAACGTAAAATGCTGCAGCCACTTTGGAAAACGGTTAGTCAGTTTCTTATAAAGTTATACATACATTTACCATCACACCATTCCACCCAGCAATTCCTCTTCTAGGTTTCCAACCAAGAGCAATGAAAACACATGTACACACAAACACGTGAATGTTAAAGAGGCTTCAGCTTGAATAGCCCAAAGCTGCGAACAGCCAAATGTCCTCTACTGGTGAAGGGATGAGCAAACGGTAACCAGAGAACACAGGAGGAGCCGGAGTTGTGCTGCTTGTCATTGTCTGGAGGTTCCTGATGGGATCAACACCCAGCTGCCCTCGGTGGCAGCCCACACACAGCTCTCCTTGCACACTTTCCCTCTCCTCCCTCGTCTCACTCCTCTCTGTCCTGCCAGCAAGTCCTGGATCACCCCCAAATAAACTGCTTGCACTTAGACGCTTACCTCAGGATCTGGGGCAATTCAGCCCAAGACAATTCTCCTTGGTTAGGAGTTTCGGTTTGGTTTCAAAGCATTCTTTGTCCCTTAACTACCCCTGAGGGAAATCTGTGGTTAGGATTCCCCAGTGGCTTTTCAAATGGTGTGTGGCTTCGGTCACAGTGAAGGCTGAAGTGCCAAGGTGACATGTGGGAGTAGTAGTTTGCAGACTTTGCTCTAAACAGAAATCTGCTACTGTAACTAGGACTTGGGGACCCTTCTCTGTTACCCCTGTACATGTGACATTAGACATGTTAGAGCTAAAGCTAGGCAGGAAGCAAGCTGTACACTTCTCTCTCCCTTTGAGAAAAAACGGACTTGTTTTTCACTGGGTATAATTCTAGACAGATTTCCATTGTGACATATCTAAGTATTTAATTAAAATCTATCGAGCACCTGCGATGTGCCTGGCCCTGTCCTGGGCGCTGAGACCAAGAGATGAAAGGGGAGGGGAGGAGACGGTGGAGATGAGGCTAACAGGTGAGACAAATAAACAAAATCAAAATACGCAGCACGTAGAGAGCCGCGGGGTCCTGACCTGACTGTGACGGGGTGTCGGGGGGCCTTACGTTGGTGCCGAAGCTAAGCTTTTGTTTGTTTGTTTGGTTGGTTCTGAGATGGCGTCTCGATCTGTTGCCCAGGCTAGAGCACAGCGGCAGCGCCACAGTTCACGGCCGCCTCAACCTCCTGACGAAGCTGAGTTCCGAAGGGCTAGCAGGAGCTCGTCAGGTGGGGAAAGGGAAGTAAGGGCGTTCCAGGCCAAGGAAATACCGTGTACAGAGGCACAGGGTGCCCCTGAGCGTGGCACACTCAGCCATGCCGATTCTGCGAGACGGCCGGAGGGGAGAGGTCTTGTTAGGAGCTGCAAACGGAAGAAGGGAACAGAGCCGCGGATGGGGCCTGGCTACTGCCACCCGGACTCTGCCTCAGAGGCAATCCTGTACGGAGGACTGGCGTGTATGGGCACCAAAGAGGCCAAGCAAACTCGTGGAATGCCCACGATTGGAGAGCTGGCTCAACTCTCACACTCGGCTGCAGTGGGGTGAGCGGCTTTTGTCCCACACCATGAGCTGAGGGAGTCACATCCTTGGAACTGAAGACACTTGGAAACACACACATCCCTACTGCCCCTTCTTTTCCTCGGCCCCACCTGAACCATCTCTCTGCAGCTGCCACTCATGTAACCCAGGCTCTCTTTCTTTCCCTCCTGCACAGAGAGGGAAACTTCTCTCCAAAGGTCTTTAAAGATTTTTAAACAATGACAGGGTCTTGGCTGCCCATGTCCTGGGCTGTCAGGCAACACCCTTTGCTCTTCCTGGGAAGGATTGTTAAAAAGCCTCGTGCATTACTGTCCATCTCCCCTTCCCCTCTGACAACATCAGTAGTTCCTGCCAGATGGCCATGATATATTTTACAAAACTTTAGGCAGCTTTGCCTGCCAAAGTACTCAGATTTAGTACTGACGGCATTAAGGAGATTATCTCCTAAACGCTAACTTTAGGCAGACACCAGAACCACCCAGTCGGATTCCTTGGCATTGATGCAGCTTCTTGAGGGGACTCTGCCAAGGTTAAGAGCCCCAAACCTGACATTTTTTTCATATGAAAAGATGTCCACACACACTTCACTTGTACATTGAGAAGCAACGTGCAGGATGGAAGCCAGAGCTTTGGCAGCCACGAACCTTCCCCATTACCTCTGTTCAGACTTCGAAAATTATACAGCAGCATCGGGGTTGCTTTTTTTGGCACACTGAGGTAGAAGTGACACTCAAGACACTGGATGAGCAACTTACCTCCTCACTTCTCAGCTCAAAAAGGTGGACATCAGTGGAAAAGGTGCTTTCTTCCTCCCTCCCTCTTTCCGTCCTTGCCTCCCTTCCATGAGCTCATCCTTACACCCAAGCAGCACTTGGTCTTGCCCTGAAGAAACATGCAGCGTCGTCAGGGAGGAAGGCACACAAAGGCCCAAAGGGTCCCCCTGCCCTGCCACTCACAGTGCCGAGCCAGACCAAGGGCATCTCTGGATGCTGCGAGGAGCGCAGACTCTCCACCCGCACCTCCCGCATCGGAACGCCCCTTCAACCAGATCCCCAGGCGACTCCATGGACACTGAGGTCTGAGAGGCTTTGTTCTGTGGCTTCAAAGCAGTGGGAAATGCTCCCCAAAGCACATGGGCTGGAAGTAGAATGAAGACGCCTGGAATAAGGGAGCCCACAGCGGGCTCTATGGAGACAAGTAAGCAGCCTTGACGAGAGCTCAGTATAAACCAAGGCAGCAGAGAAGTCACTGCAGAAAAATCTGTGCAGAGAGTGACCGGGACTCTAAACTCAAGTGAAGAGAGAGCTCTGAAACAAAAGTGAAAAAAAATATCCAGGTTCTAGTTCCAGAACCTGTCTATCATTTTCTAACCATTGACATTGGCAAAAATCTCAGTTTTTCATCAGTAAAACGGGGATCCTGATACCTGTTCTGCTGACTTCACAAGGTGCTCGTAAATCTCAGATGTGTTAATGTGTATGAAGAGGATTATAAGGGGCAAAGTGCTTACAAACCCACATTTTATTTTATTTTATTTTTTTTTTTGAGACAGAGTTTCACTGTCTTGCCCGGGCTAGAGTGCCGTGGCATCAGCCTAGCTCACAGCAACCTCAAACTCCTGGGCTCAAGCTGTCCTCCTGCCTCAGCCTCCCGAGTAGCTGGGACTACAGGCATGCGCCACCATGCCCGGCTAATTTTTTCTATATATTTTTAGTTGTCCAGTTAATTTCTTTCTATTTTTAGTAGAGACGGGGTCTCGCTCTTGCTCAGGCTGGTTTCGAACTCCTGAGTTCAAACAATCCGCCCACCTTGGCCTCCCAGAGAGCTAGGATTACAGGCATGAGCCACCGCGCCTGGCCACAAATGCACATTTTAATTAAGACACTAGACAAACGGGCAGGAATTGGTGGGAAAGCAGTTTATAAGAGATGTGTTGAAGTGGTTTTTCAATTTGGATATTGTCCATGCTCTTAGAACAGCGTTCTCAAACTTTCCTGTGAACCAGAAAGCTGAGCCCATCTCCAGAGTTTCTGACTTAGCAGGTCCGGGACAGGGCCCACGAATTTGCATTTCTAACAAATTCCCTACTGCTGCTGGTGCACCGGGAACCACATTTTGAGAACCAGGGCTCTAGAAGGCATAAGATAAAAAGAAACATTTACCAGGGCTTGATGACAGCCTGGTTTTCTATTCTGACATCAGAAATATTTCTCCTGATAGCCTTCACGCTCAGAGCAAGGCCATGGAAGGTGACCTCTTTAGTGTTCCAAGACAGAAGTGTGGCTTCTTAGGGCAAGAAAGCTGTGTGTGGGAGTGGAGAAGGGGCAGGTCCCCTGAGCAAAGCAGCAGGTTGGGAGCACCAGGTGACCACTGTCTAAATGAGGACTTCATCCCTAGAAGCCCAGTGAAATCTCAGTTAGTCCAGGTACTGAAACCCCAAAGATCTACACAGGACAAGCGGATCCAGGGGCTGAAGTAAAATCTCCAATCCTCTCCCCCCAATAAGAAGAACCACTCAGAAGGTATTTTCCAGACTTTTTTGGTATGAGAACACTTCAACCAAAAATATACAACAATAGGTCAATTCCGTCCTTTCTTTTGTAAACATTTATTGAGCACCAACTATATACCAGACATAGGATCTGAATGCTTCATCCTGATATAATCTTGTAACAACTTCCTGACAGAGTAGATCGCCATCCCTACGGCTTCTCAATTCCCTTCGCAAATTCGTCTTTGCCTCCTGCTCATTTGCATTGCTCAGTCACTCTGCTTCTCGTGGAACATCCGCAGGCTCTGTTCCAGCCTTGGGGCATGGACACAGATGACTAAGACCCTGTCATTGTCTAGGAGAAGGTCAGGAACAGCAGGGGAGATGAGGTATGCCGATGAATAATGACCATGCAACCTCGTAAATCCGCGGTTTAGGAGGGTAACAGATAAAACGTCAAGGGAGTCTGGGGCAGGAGAGATGACGACGAGCTGTGGGTTTCGTCAGTTCGTGGGGAAAGGAGTCTGGGGTCAAATCTGGCAGGGAGAGTAGAGTTCTCACTCCCCTTCTCTGAATCAGACTGGGAGACTGAACTAAGTTTTCTGAAGGAGGCCAGCAAGGAGCCGAGTGGAACTACAGGAGGGGGACACTTCCACAATAGGCCCAAAGAATCTGATTTCAAACCCCCTCTAGTTAAATGTCGTGGGCCTTCTTCTCTGTGTCTCTTGCAAGAAAGGAAGAGAACATGCCCAGTTCCCGGTATCTAATCAGAGCTTATTTGGACAGGCTGTGTTGCTCTTTTCTGGGATAACAGCCATCTGTCCATCTCAAGGGCACTGCGCCAGGCCACCTGGGGGCATCCCCCACACTGCCCATCAGATATGGGGTGGTCAAGACGTGAGACTGGGGCTCTCGTGAGGAGAAAGACGTGGCCTCTGGCATCACAGACCTAGTGTTTCCCTCTTCAGTTCATTCGAGAACCATTTGGTGACTACTGGGTACTGCCCAGGGTTCCAGGTCCTGGGAACACAGCAATAAACCAGAAATTCCGTGTCCTTTTTCCCCCCTCATGAGCTTTATTTCATTATGGGCAGACAGAAAAAAAACCAAGAAAAATAATAAATAAACACAGAATGTTAAATAATGGTGAACTGCCCGGAAGACAACAGATCAGGGAGATATTACAGAGAATGACCTGGAAGGTAGAAGCAGGTGTGGACTCTTAGCTGGTCAGAAAAGTTCTCCAGGGAAGGAGCATTTCAAGTGAGCCCTGAATGATGACCAGAGCCATGTGAGACCAGAAATTCCTGTTTGTGACCTTGAGAAATTTGACTTGTTTGAGCCTCAGTCTTCTTAACCCTGAAATGGAGACAAGGCCTCTGACCTCACAGTGTTGTTATATCAATAAAAACCCAAACCAACGATAACTGCAAAGCACTTGGTGTGGTGGCTCCCAAGTCCTCACATCCTGTCTTCTCCCTGAAATCAGACTTTGGGACGAGGTAGTAAGCTAACCCTAATGTCCTTGGAGGTGGCTCCTTACAGCCGCAGCGTCTCTGATGATCCAAGCCCTCCTTGGGCTTTGGATGGACTTTGCAGCCTCAGAGGTCAGACACGCGGCACCATCTGGCATTCAAGCAGGTATCAGAACACATCCAGACCCTTTCGCCTAGAAAAGACAGGATCCCGAATGTGCCCCGTTTGTCCTCCTCTCTTTTTGGTGACAGATGAGCTTGCCGGATGATCCCTGGCGATGCCCTTTGTATATAGATTTTTAAGTGGGAAGCAGCTTTTATCATGGTCACAAATGTACTTCTTGTGAGATAAGTGGCCTGGTCTTAACTGTGCAGATCCTTCCCAGACAGCTCCTGCTTTTCCGTCGTCCCCTTTTCCCAGGAGAGGCTAGTTGGTACCAACGGACAGTTGCATTTTCTGAGATTGATAGATACATTGCCAGGGTAGGAAGTCCTGCTGTCATTAGAGCCCTCCACACAGATCAAAAGTATGGTCAAGGTCTTCTCTCAGCTCAGGTGCAGATACTTAGGAGAAGGGGGCGGTGAGGTTGAGGGTGGTGGTAAGGAGAAGGAGGGCCATTCAGGGACAAGGGCATTACCATTCTTCTTGGGGCTGTGACTGCAGAAAAGGACGAAGCAGACACCAGGGAACCTATTTTTGGTAGAATTTCTGACCCTGAAGTGTGGGAGTGACAGTCTGAGTTGAACTTCACAGGGGTAAGGAGGACAGAAATGTAAGTTCTGAGAACAGGGAGGTCTGACGTTAGAAGCAAGTCCTCAGAAACTGCACAGAACCGTGTTTCAGACTCATCTCACTGCTTGGGCTTAACGCCCTGACTCTGCCACCTACCAGCAGTGTGGCCTACGTAGGCAAGTGACTGAGAACTGGGGACTCCCATGTGGCACAGAGGACTTGCCCAAACACTGTGCCAAAAGATCTGACCACACTTCAGCCTGGCTGCTCCCTGCAGTGGGCCATGTCCATAAAGTTGGCCACAGACCCTGTGTTGAGTTTGTGCTCCAGAAAATTCAATGCTGCCAGGCCATAGAATATACTTTGTCCCAGCCCACCTTGCCAAAGCATTTTCAGTAATTCTCCACTTTTATTCGCCTTCTGTGATTTTTCCATTTCCCTGTAGCCTCCTTGTCCCTTTTTTCCCATTTGAAAATGTCAGTCACCTTTTTTCACAGTTGGAGTTGAGCTTTGTTTATTCTGGAGTCTCTCTCCCCTACCGCAATAGTCGGAATGAAATCTTTCCTGCCACTCTTGTCCAGGGCTGTTTTTCTTTGGTGTTACTAAACATTGCAGAATAAGTTTCCTCATCTGAAAAATGGAGGTCATTATAGCATGAAAATGACAATGGGAAATAAATTCTGTAGTATAATGGGCACAACAGTATCTGGCCCATGTTGTAAGGACTACTGAATACACGTTAGCTGGAACTACTGTTGCAGCTGTTACTACGACAAGGGCAGGCATCTCGACTGGAAAGCAATGGCGTTCCTTCAGTGTGGTCTGGTCACTTATCAGACCTGGCTCAGGAAAGCCTCACGAGTGCCAGTCTGCAATTGGCGAGGTGTCTGGAAGGGGGGAGAGAGAAATACCTGGAGGGTCTTTGTCTCACACACTATCCTCTGTGCCGAGCTGGTTGGCCTCCTCTGCTAGTCCTCAAAAAAATGAGCTCTTCTACCAGAATGCTGAGATAACACACAGAAATGTCAGCTGCAATAGGAGGAAGTAATGACATCGTATGGTCCCTGCCCAGAGGTCAAATGTCCTTACCACTCCTCGGAAGAGAAAGGGGCTCATTGACCCAACAATTTAAATCACTTGCAATTAAGGATGAAGGCTTTCTTCCCTTCATGGCTAGATCTGTAAAATAAGAGTTGAAAACTTCGCCGGCTAAGGTGACAGTGACTCTGCTTAGCTATAATGAGTGACCCTGGGGCCAACAGACTTTGGTGTCTTCAAAACTTGAGACATTAAGCTTCAGCAGATTCAATAAATGGTTCTTTAGAGACCTCTTCAGGGCTAGCAGAGAGATGAAAGGATGAAGGGTTCCCTTTCATCATCCGAGAGATCCATCGGAGACTGCTGTCCCTCCCTCCAGAAAGCAGGAGGGTAGAAGCATGACATTTATGCGTGCCATGTATGAGGGAGAGGTGACTGCTACCCAGTAAGCAGAAAATCAGAAAAAACATTCTGTGGTGGCCCTGGAGGCTCTGCTTCTCACCAGGCTGAGACGTGTGGCAAGAATGCGCCAGGCAGAGGGATGTGCATGCTAGAGGAGTCTGTATTAAAAACTCGTGAGCCCTCACTCTTAATTCCTGCCCGCCTCTAAAAGAGTGGTTTTCAAAGGACGGTCTTAGGAACAGCAGCATCGACATCGCCTGGGAACTTGTTGGAAATGCCAGTTCCAGGATCCCACCGTGAGAGCCGCTCAGTTGGACGTTGTGGGGGCGGGGCCTAGCTGTCAGTGTTTAAGAAGGGCTCTAGGTGGTATGGTTGCACACTCAAGTTGGAGAGCCTGTGTTCTAAGAGATTAGGGTCTATTTTCAGCATTTGACTTCTTCTTTTTCCTTCTGACTGTGATGGTTAAAATTTCCAAAGATGATCAATCAGTCTCAAGCTCCTGTCAATTAAACAATGAGATATATTCTTGTTAAACAGGCCTTCTGGTCACTGCTACATAGTCAGTGCAGCATTAGTCTCTGGCTTCAAAGGGGCCCATAGTAGAAAGAAGCCAGTGTGCAGGGCCCCAGTTGTGTGCTGACCTAGGATGGCTCTCTTGTCCCACGTCCTGGTCACTCTAAGTTGTTTTATTTTTTAAAGTCCATATTATAGTTGTTATAGACCTAGAAGGCTGAATTTCAAAATGGTCTCTGATCACTCACCTAGTGTTCCCTTCAAGAGCATGACACGCTCCCTCTGATCGCAAAACCGAGGAAGGCCTGCTGGAGACAGCTGGTGCCTGCTCTGCAGGTTCGAGAGGGAAGTCTGAAGCTGGCTGCTGCCATTGCACAGCTGGCTGGCATCGAAAGAGGGCAAGGGAGAGGGCAGAGGCTGAGACTGAAGTTCCAGTCTCTCCAGCCGAAGCATTCACTAATATCTCTCTGAACTTGAAAACCCACCACTGCATTACGCTAAGTGAAATAAGCCAGACACAAGAGAAAAATGCTGTGATTCCACTTCTATGAAACACCCAGAAGAGTCAAATTCATGGAGACAGAAAGTAGAACGGTGGTTACCGCAGGCTGAAGAGAGGGGAGATGGGCAGGTAGTGTCTAAAGGAGACGAGAGTTTCAAGTGGGGATGAAAAATATTCTAAAGATGGATGGTGGAGATGGTTGCACAACAATGTGAATGTACGTAATGTCACTCAGTTTTGCACTAAAAAATGGTGAAAATGGTAAATTTTATGGTATATACATAATATAAAATTTGTTTATTCCAATAAAAAAAGTTTAAAAAACCCCTGCTGGCTAGCCTTCGCCCTAGGACATTGCCTGAGCGTCGAGACCAAGACCTCCTCCCTGTTCTGCAGGCCCCGAGTGTCTGCGGCCCCCACCTGCCTGGCTGCGGACACACAGGCTCCCCTTGCCCGGCCACCGCAGACTTCTTCAGGTTCCTTAAACAACTGGAAGGCAGGGTTACCTTTGTCTTGTTTAATGCTGGACCCCCAGGGCCCAGCACAGTGTCTGACCCAAAGTAGAAACTTGGTAAAATGCGTCCTGAATGAATAATCAGGAAATTGAGAAAGACAGCCGTTTCCCTTTCGCTCCCTCACAGGGGCCCGCTTATCTGGGTTAAGACCAGGTGGAAGTGGGATTCGAGGCCAGAGGTTCTCAAACTTTCAGGCTTCATGACTCCTTTACACTCCTGAAAATTATTGGGCATCCCCAAAGGCCTTTGTTCATGAGGTTGTATCTAGTGTTATTTGTCATATTAGAAATAAAAACTGAGAATTCTTTTGAATGCAAGAATATACAGTGACACGCTCCATTAGCCCCCCAGAGCAATGACATCAGCACAGTTTATTCGCCTCTAGAAAATCCCAGTGTAGACTCATGAGAGATGAGAGTGAAATAAGAAAATAACTTCTCAGTAGTATTATAAAAACAGTTCTGACTTCAAGACTCTCTGAAAGGTTTCGATAAGCCCCAGGGGTCCCCAGACCACACTTTGAAAAGAGGCCATCCAGTCACTTAAAGTGGCAAGTGTCTTACTTGTATTGTTGTGCTCATGGTACTAAGTGCTTGAGTTGGGCTTTCTGGAGGCTCGCAGGCATGAAGGAATAGGGCGCGTGCTACAATAGTCTCCTCTTTTCACTGGTTTCACTTGCCATGGTCAATCAAGGTCCAAAAATACTAAATGAAAAATTTCAGAAATAAGTCATAAGTTGTGATTGCACTCCATTCTGAGTAGCGTGATGAAATCTCACACCATCCTGCCGCGTCCAGCCTGGGGCATGAATCATCCCTTTGTCCCGCGTATCCACACTGCAGACACTCTCTGCCCGTGAGTCACTTAGTAGCTGTCTTGGCGACCAGATTTAAAAAAAAAAAAAGTATATATAGGGTTCAGTGCTACCTGAGGTTTCAGGAATCCAGCATAGTAGTGATACAGAAAGGTTAAGAGTGAGAGCAAATCAATACATCCAACTAGTACTCGTTGAACACCTACTATGTTCCAAGTATAGCTGTAGGTGCTGGAAATAGAAAGATGCGTACGACATAATTCCTCTTCTCATTTGTCTGAGGACAGCTTCTAAAATGAGTAGAAAGGCTTCTAGAAACATGACAAGGACCCATCTTGATAAAGACCCATCTTCAAACAACCTCCCTTTACCTTCAAGGAATAATCTTATATGAAGGGATTATCTACAAATGCTTACAATTCACAAAATCTGAAGAGTGGAATACAATCATACACTGCTTAACGATGGGGATACATCCTGAGAACTGTGTCTTCAGGGGATTTCATCGTGGTGTGACCATTGCAGAGTGCACTCACACAAACCCAGACGGTACAGCTTTCTGCATACCTGGGCTACGTGGCACGGCCAATTGCTCCTGGGCTACAAACCTGTACAGCACGTTACTGTACTGAATGCTGGAGTCAAGTGTAACACAATGCTAAGTATTTGTGTATCTAACTATAGAAAAGGTAATATGTTGTGCTAGGACATTAGGATAGCTATGTCACTAGGCAATAGGAAACTTTCAGCTCCATTATAATCTTATGGGACCACCCTGGTATATGTGGTACATCAGTGGCCAAAACGTCAGTATGCGGCATAAGATTGTATAGTTTCGCATTAGAACTCAGCCCTGCAGAAAATCATAGACTGTGCTGGGCCAGGGGCATTTTCAGTCTGGCTGGTTGAAGAGGTCAGCTCCCCCAGGAGAGGATCACAGTGGAGCCGGCTGTATGCATGGACATCCTTACACAAGCGCAGACATCTTTCCCAAAAGAGTCTGGCTAGCAGGTTTTGATACAGCCCCTTCTTCCTTCTCACTAAAATACTCATGAAGATAAAGAAAGGTAAATGTTGAGAATAACGTTAACAAAACGAGACAACTCAATGCCAGGATCTAGTGGGAGCTGATACAGATAGAGCTGATTTGGGTTAAAAATCTATCCTGACTTCCACTCATACTTCTTGACGCAGAGAACAGCAAAAGAGAGAAGATGCTTCATAACTTTCTGACCCCACTTCCTCCATCCCTCCTTGACCCAGAGCCCACTTGGGGACTCTGTAACCACTGGAGAGCAGAGATTCTTCCCCCTGTGCCCTGTAGTCATCCTTCTCTCTGCTCCTACCATCTGAGTTCAAATGAGTTGACTCTTTCACGATGCCGATCTAGTAAAAAGTTTTCTAAAGCCTGTTATTCTTTGATCCTGCAATACTGCTTATAGGTATTTATCCGTAAGCAAATAGTCAGAATCGCGTACAAGCATCTAGTTCCAACATAGTTCTAAAACAGTTCCTCTGGCTTGACTTTTACAGGGAAACAATCGATATTGCCAATCTAGAAAATGTTTTTCTACACACATACAATGAAAGAATGTACAGCTATTAAATATGGTGCAGTAGATAGATATATACTAACAAGGAAATACTTGACAAAAGCTAATTAGACACTATATGTCTAGTATAAATTCAGTTTCTGCCATGACCCCTCCCCTAAAGATCATTTATCAAGGTGCTAATAAAAGTTATTTCTGAACAATAGAATCATTTTCCCTATATTTTCTATAGTATATATGCTTTTTTTTTCAAAAAATAAAGCAATGAAGGTTATTGTAATTTAAAAATGATATCGCAAGCCAGGCATTGTGGCTCATGGCTATAATCCTAGCACTCTAGGCAGCTGAGGCAGCAGGATCGCCTGAGGTCAGGAGTTAGAGACCAACCTGAGCAAGAGTGAGACCCCATTTCTACTAAAAATAGAAAAAATCAGCCGGCAACTAAAAACAGAAACAAAAAATTAGCCAGGTGTGGAGGCGAGCACTTATAGTCCCAGTTACTCGGGAGGCTGAGGCTGAGGCAGGAGGATCGCTTGAGCCCAGCAGTTTGAGGTTGCTGTGAGCTAGGCTGACACCATGGCACTCTAGCCCAGGTGACAGAGTGAGACTCTGTCTCAAAAAAAAAAAAAAAAAAAAAGATATTGCAAGGGGCAGGGATTTCCAGTGTCTCCATGTTGGCAGACAAAGGCATCCTCCTGACTTGGCTGGGAAACAGGCAAATCCTAGGCTGAAAGGTTCTGTGGCAGGAGGGAAGGCTCCAAGGGTGCCCAGCCTGCCATAGGCTGCTTTGTGGTACCAAGAGTAGGCGTACACATCAAGGCTTCAGCCTCACAATGATTGATCAGGAAATCAAATCCCCTCTGAACTGTGTCCTCTAGGGACAGTTCAGACAGGCCCAATTTAAACAGATTACAGAAAAGGGCTGGTGGGGACCTCACATGGGCTGGTACATGAATCTGAAGCACCCAAGAAATGGACTAGAAATATGTATATTTTCGTATTGGGGGAGGGGGTCCGTCACACAGAGGAGAAACTGAAGGGGAAAGAAAGCAGAAATTTCCTGGGAGGAGGCACCCCAGGTCCCTTGGACACCCTACTGTCTGTGCTCCCCACTGGAAGGAGACCCAGGACCATAGTCACCTGTTGTTTCCAAGTACTGTGCTGAGACTTCTTACAACTACCAAAGACTCAAGGAATGGGGTGACGTTCCCATTATTATCATACTGTGACCTGAACGTGTGTTCCCACCTCCCCAAAATTCATGTTAAAATCCTAAGCCCCAAGGTGTTGGTATTAGGAGGTGGGGCCTTTGGGCGGTGTTTAGGTCATGAAGGTGGAGCCCTCAGGAACGGGATTAGTGCCCTTATAAGAAGAGACCCTTTTTGCCATGTGAGGACACAGCAAAGAGATTGTGAACCAGAAAGCCAGTCTCCATCATTCACCTGCTGGCGCCTTGACCTTGGACTTTCAGCCTTCAGAAGAAACCTGAGAAATAAATGTCTGTTGTTTATAAGCCACTCACTCTCTGGTAGTCTGTCATAGCAGACTGCATGGACTCATGCATATATAAATATAACTGCATGTCCTCACCATACTCTCCTGTTCTGGGGGGTCTTTTACATGGAGTTTTTTTGACTTGATTTTTGCAAAATCCGCAGGAGAGAAGCAGCGTGGTTTTACCTTCTCTGCTTTTCAGATGGAGAACAGGAGGTGAATGAGGGCGGAGGCAAGTGGGGATTGGGAGGAAAGTTAGAGAAGAAGAGAAGCCCGTGTCCCGGATGTCTTCTCTGTGCTAGGGTATCACAGTTCCCTCCCCTAATCACACGCAGGCTCAGCAAGGCCGCAGCTGTCAAAGGGTTCGCAGGCGCGGATGGCGGCTGGAGGCTCTCCTTGGCGTTCCCACGCTCAGTCCAACCCGAACCCTGGCTGGTCCTCGCACAGGCTCACATGGCGCCTGCTCATTTAGACTCAATTAAGTTTGTCCAGGCACACAGCGAAACCGGTCTCCAGGCTATCTTCTGAGATAAAATGTGCATCATGTAAACGGTTTCTGCATAATCAGCTCTCTAAAATTTACAATAACAGATACGCTCGTTACAAATGAGCTTTATCAATTTTTCTTGTTTGTTCGTGTAAGGCAGAACCAGACACTTCTGTATGAGGTGATATTTTAAAAGCCCACCAAGGAAATGTGGCGACTTGGAAATTGCAGAGTGGGACTTCCAGGCACCACACATGAGTGATCAGACTGTGTTGCAAAGAAAGCCCTGGCCAGAGGGAAAGTGGACAGCAGCTGGCCAACACCTTGGTGCCCAGGGCCACAGGGGCTGGGGGACAAAGTCAGCCTGGGATCGGGGTGTGGAGTGCTGTGGGAGCCGTCACCAGGCAAAAGCAGTCAGGACCGTTCGACACAGTGTGGCCCCATCCAGCTGGTGCTGGTCGGGGCTTGCGAGTGAACGAGAAGAAATGTGTACATCATATCTACAGGGACACACATGTCATGCATGTACAGAAATACAGAGGAAAAGTGTTGAAAAGAAATAACGTCAGAAAAATATTCTTAATGGTTTGTATTTCCCTCTTTTTGATTATCTATTTTCTCATTATAATTTATTCTCTCTGTTTTCTTAAAAAAAAAATTGCAAGGCAACCAGGCTGGCTTTCAAAAACAGTGTGAAGCTTCCCTCCTGCAGCCACGGAGGACAGAACTTCAGAAGAAGTTCACTGTTTCTGAAATTTCTGACCAGAGGAATAGCCACAGAAAACATTCCAATTCACCCTCTTCTCCTCTTTTAAAGGAGCCAAGGCAGAAATGCAGTTGTTTATTCCATGCCCTTCGGAGAACACAGGGTCAACATCAGTGTATCTGCAAGTGACAAGTGAACCAGGCTTTCCAGAGGGAGGGAGCCCTCACTCCCTAAGAGTCGCCTAAGAAGGCTTACGGCGCCAGGGTCCCTCCAGATTCTGTTCCCAGTAAACTACAGGGAGAAGCTACTGAGAGAATGCAGAAATGGATTTGTGTTTTACGCAATGGCAATTAAACTGCTAAAATGAGGAAAAGAAGACATTTTGTAACTTAGATTTTAACTTAGTCCATTCTGGCCACTGAAACAAAAATACCATACGCTGGGTGGCTTAAACAACAAACATTTATTTCTCACAGTTTCAGAGGCTGCAGAATCCTCACGGGCATATCGGGTGCCTGGTGAGGGTCCCCTTCTTGTCCCCAGATGGTTATCTTCCTGCTGTGTCCTCACACGGTGGGAGGGCGAGGGAGGTCTCAGGGGTCTCTTTTCATAAGGGCACTGATCTCAACTCTTAGGACTGAATTGCCTCCCAAAGCTCCCACCTCCTAATACTGTCACCTTGGGAGTCAGGATTTCAATATAAGAATCGGGGGAGACACAAACATTCACTCCTTGCACACTTTTAACCATTTTATTTGGTGAACTTAGCAAGAACTTCTGAAGTTTGATTCATATACTATTAACACTTGGGTAGGACTTTAGGTACAGTAGTCCCCCTAATCTTTAGGGCACATGTTCTAAGATCCCCAGAGGATGCCTGAAACCACAGGTAGTGCTGAACCCTATACATACTGATTTTGATCTGATTAACTGTTTACTTGAACACACACACCACCAAACCGCATCAGCCCATCTGGTAATCGAGACGGCTACTACGTGACTAAGGGGTGGGTAACACCTACATTGCAGGTTCTCGAGACAAAGGGA
Source organism: Propithecus coquereli (assembly GCF_000956105.1). Classification (NCBI taxonomy): domain Eukaryota; kingdom Metazoa; phylum Chordata; class Mammalia; order Primates; family Indriidae; genus Propithecus; species Propithecus coquereli. Next base: position 1,316,354 of record NW_012149230.1, read on the forward strand.
CGATTCGCATCCCAGGCTGGACACGGTGGGATGATGTGAGACTTCATCGCGCTACTCAGAACAGTACACAATTTAATATTTATGAATTGGTTATTGCTGGAATTTTCTATTTAGCATGTTTGGACCAAGGTTGACCACCAGTGGCTGAAACCACTGTGAGTGAAACCTCAGGTTAGGGGGACGACTGCATTTTTAAGTTCACAGCTTTTTGGCTGGAACTCTCTAGGGCAATGTGTACTTTTCTGTACATAACAATACGGTTTCAACATGGTTTTTGTCTGTGCTACTCCTGGGCCAGGACGGCCACATCCCCGAGTCATCGTCGTTGGATCTGTGCCTCCAGTGGCAGGGCTGGATTCACGCTGACTCACCGCACACCACGCCCAGCTCTCCCAGGGCCCGGAACCGTGCACTGGAAAGACAGCTGGCCTGGAGGGGTCAGCAGGCCCTCCTGGGGCTGAACCAGCGAACTTAGTCTCATTCGTACAAGGCCCTGAGTAACTCTAGTCAAACGTGTTTCTCATAATGTCACTGGTGTCTGGATGCACGTTTCACTTCTTGCCTGGGCTGGAAGGTAGACTTCTAGGTATAGGGTCCCTAGATGCCTTTTGTAATCACAAAAGAGAAATGTGACAGCCTGAACTGGGTCGAGAGGTCACGGTGAAAGTAGGGCTGGTGCCACGAGCTCAGCTCTGACAAACGCCCCTGCCCTGGAGGACTGTTGCCTCCCTGGATTAGCTGTACCTGGATTTTTTGTCCTCACCCTTTTCATAATTGTATAAAAGAAAGTCCTCTAAAATATCACCCCGAGTCCCTTCACAATCCCTGCTACGCATTGGAAGTGCTGTCTGTCGTGTATGGTCTATGAGAATGCTCACGGATTCCACAAGCTCTGACTCAGTGAGAGGAGGGATAATGAATTACAACGCAGAACCGAGTCCTGGGGGAGCAGGCGGGGAGAACAACCAGTTACCGAGAGTTTCCTAATGGATTAATGTGACAGACTTCAGTTCTTAACACAGAAACACCGAGGGAGACACGCCACTGTCACTCCTACTTGTGCCCCTTGCATGGCAGGACAGGTCAATAAACACGGCCAGATTGGCGAGCTTTTGACTCACACCCGATGTTTGGTGCTCCCACGGCGCTCATTCCAGTCTCCGTGGTCAGACTTGCCGCACCGGATTCCAGCTATTTCTATGTCCTGAGCCCCCCTGGGGATGGGAGTCAGCAACTGCGGCTTCTTTACTGGACATCCCTTGCTGCGCAGAGCACCACAGCTGGCACACAGCAGGCGTTCAGAAACAAAGGCTCACAGGCATTGGCTGGCTGAATTTATGTGCATAATTATGTCCCCAACACAGCCACCAGCAGCAGCCCCCAAACTTCACACACAGTACAATATCATTACAATTTGACTTTTATGCAATCACACGGGAGAGCAATTTGTAAACTGTAAAGATCCGTGTGCACGCGAGACGGCGTTGCGCACCCCCTTGCAGGATAACAGGACCCAGGTAGAAGAGAGCTTTGACTTGAACGTTCATCCTAAATCTAAACCAAACGTGGATTCACTGCTAAGGCCCCCTGTTCTCTGAGTGTATGAAATTCCTCTTTGAGTCTCTTCTACCGAGAGCTATTTGGGACACCACCTACAAGGGCTTCCTACTCAAAGGGAAGGAGCAGGTGTTCGCAGGCAATGAGAGAAACACAGCTACATTCCAAGGCTCGTTCTTGATAGAATTGTTGCCATCCAGACAGGTTCATCTGCCCGGCAGTAACAGAATCATTATCACGGGTGTCTGTTTTGTGGGGGGCTTCCTGGCATCTAAACCCCCTTCCTGCGTTTGGAGAAGTCCCCACCATGAGGGTCGTGGTGAGATGCAAGCTGAGAAAGCCAAAAATATGCAGATGCTCACATTCCTGGGGGCGCTCTGCAGGTACCAGAGACACAAACACACGGGGAGCACACGCAGTCCCTCCAGCAGAGGCTGTGCGGGGAGCTCCAGCCAATATTTAAGGTCTTGAAGCAGCCACGTGAGCAGGTGCGGCCATGGTCAGGGCCAGCAGAGGCCTTCTGTCCTGAGTCACCCGAGGACTTGCTCGGACTCTAGCTCTGGCCTGGCCAGTCTCTACTGACACCCCACTATTTTCCTAAACCAGTTCTTCATAATTTCCCACCCTTCCCTTAATTGCCAGGAGTGCTGTAGTGATGACTCGAAATGTTTAAACAGGGATGTAGAAAAGCCTCAGGGGCAGCAACAGGAACTAAACCAGAGATGGATCCCGCAACCATGGGGCCAGGCTTGCTGGAGACAAGGGCTCTCCGGAGCCCTCCGCCCTGTGCTGCATCTCGGGGAGCCCCTGCCTTTTAATCATCCACTGTTCCCTCTTTCTATTTTTGCCTTGTGAGTCACCCTCCGTTTCAAAGGAGAAGCCCCGTGGACGAGAAACTCTCTTCCCATCATAGTACTTAAATCTTTGTGGCCATCTCTGAGTATGTCCTTTGGAAATGCAATTCTTGAGTCAAAAATATCCACATTTAGAAAGCTTTCGATGTATGTTACCAAATTCCCCGACAAAAGAGTACCCATTTACCAATTTACACTTCTGCTGGCTGCCTGCTGAAGGGCCTTCTCCCTCCATCCTGGCTAACACTGGGGTTTTTATTCTTTTGAGTTTTTGCCAACGTGATGTGTTTAACATGGTCTGTCATTGCTGTTTTAATTTGCACCTTTTTATTACTTACAAAGTCAACTTTTATTCGTGTTAATTGTCAATGATTTTTTTTTATGAATTGCCCATTGGAATCTTTGTTTTATTTTTAGGTATTTGTTTATGTTTCTTCTATCGATATATAGAGAAGTTTAACATACCCATAACTTCCTTTTTCCTGTCACTATTTCGTCAGAAAAATGTTTTCCAATTTTTCATTTACTTCATATTCTTTAAAGTTTATTTTTTACTTTGTATGCAGCCTAATCATCAAAGTAATTAAAAATACCTCTACTCATTAAGTAATTAAAAAATAAAACAGTATCTTCTACATAGCATTGTCTTTCAGATATTAAGATAAAGAACTGAACATTTTTATCACTCCTTCACTCCCTGGCTGGTTTTAGCAATTCAGTTGGAGATTTAGGCCTGGATTGTCGTCATTTCATTACTGTTTTCATATTATACATCATTTGATGATGGATTTTTGACATCTGCATTAAGTTTTATAAACAAATATGCACGTAAAACACCTAGCACAATGCTCGGCACATAGTAAGCGCTAAGTAAATGTTGGCTCTAATATTATTATTTT
>NW_012149230.1:1319713-1321594 GCF_000956105.1 Propithecus coquereli
ATTTAATTCCATGTTTAACTGTTTACTTCTCACCACCATTTTTTTTCACATAATTTCCTGGTCTTGAGTTCTTCATTTTGTTCTACTTGAAAAAATGGAATAAATTTTTCAAGAAATATACCCTGGGAGTATATTTCTTAAGACTTTGGATATCTGGAAATTTTTCTGTTCCCCTCACAAATAAAAGAAAAAGTGGCAGTGTTTACTATTGTTTAGTCACAATAGTTTTCCCTCAAACTGTTTTTGTTTACTCCCTTATTATTTACTGTTTGGTGTCACACAGGAGAGATCTAAAACCCACCACCTTTGTGCTTCTTTGGGTCTGATTTGCCCAATTTTTCTTGGGTAGTTATAGAATCTTGCTTTATGAGTAATATTTTTGCTCTGGTGCTTCTAGATGTTGGGTTTCTTTTCGTATTTTTCTCCAGTATAATGTGGTAAAGTCTTTCAATCTGCAGTGCTTTTGTAGAAAAGTGTGCGTTTGTGTGTGTGTACCATGTTTAATTAGTGATTCTATTGTTCTTGTTCTAGTCTTCAGAAACATATTTGATTCTTCAGTTTTGGCCTCTGTTCTCCCTCTTTAATACATATTCTCCATTTTTTCACCATGTTTGTTACATCGTGACTTGCTTTACCTTATGTCACTATGGCCGTCTGTGTCTTCCCACGTGGATTTTAATTCTGCAATTGAACTTTTGGTTTCCTTGCTGGTTTTTCTCAGCTCCACCATCTACCTTTAAATTTCCTTGCATTGCCTTTTCATCTCAGGCAACTGTCTCCTTACGATTTTTCATTCAAGTTTCAGAGGGCCAGGCTATCTTGCATTCTATAAAGGGCACCAAGTGTTTGCCAGAAACTTTTTTCTGGATCCTGGGGAAGATCATTTTCAGTGGTCTGCTCCTCCAATACCTGGATGGGAAGAGATCTATCCTGACAAGTGGATTGTACTGGGCCCAATCTCCTTCCAAAGCATCTTACTAAGCATCCTCCAGCCCAGTCCTCATCCCTAGAAAATGCAGCGTTCACATGGGGTCAGCTGCACACCCTGAGGTGGGCAGATTGCCTACCTTCTTCTTCACTGCCTCCTTGTATGGTACCCTGAGTCCATGGCATATAGGAAGAAGTATAGCCACTGGCATTCATTACTGACAGGAGCATGACTCTCTTCCCCTTCGTCCTCTGCACACACCCCCATGCCCATGCCTTGAGTGAAAGGATCACACCTTTGGATATGCAGTGACTTTGTCAATGACTTCTCCATACCAACCAATTACTTGAAAGTTCTTAATGTCATGCAAGAGTATTTAATAAGAAAGAGAACCAGGACTGTGCCACTCCTCAAAAGCAGCACACAGAATAGAGAAACAGTTGCTCTGTTTCTTTCTAGTTGAGTAAGTAAAAGAGCGTAGTAGAAAGGTCACAGTCTTTGAAGTCAGATATTTCGAGTTCAAATCCTGGACAGTATTCCATGACTTAGTTTCCTTGTTAGTAAAACAGGGGAGATAATAATAGCACCTCTCAGAGTATTGTTGCAGAAAGTTACTAAAGACAAAGGACTCAGAACAATAAGTCAATAGTAAGCATTCAATAATTACTAGTTATTATGAATGAGCCACAGGGATCTTACTGGGGTATAGAAATACCCTAAAACTGGTTTATGGGGATGGTTGCACAATGAATCATTTAATTGTATATTTGAAATGTGTGAATTTTATGATATGAGAAATATACCTCAATATAGTTGTTTTTGAAATAAATATTCATTGTCATGACATGCCAATAACGTCAACAGGTTGATTTTTACATAGCAATTTTTTAAGTTTTTATATTTTTCCATGAGACTTTTGAGCCTCTTGAATATATATTATTTACTTATATAAT
>NW_012149230.1:1324049-1391418 GCF_000956105.1 Propithecus coquereli
AGGAGGGGACGGGTATATGCATACACAAAGAGTGGGGGATGGACACGCTTGAAGCTTGGACTTGGGGGGGAGGTGGGGCAAGGGCAGCATATGTAACCTAAACATCTGTACCCCCATAATATGCTGAAATTAAAAAAAAGTTGAAAATCCCAAAGCAGTGTTTTATAATATTCCTTAAGCTCTCAAACTATTCTGTTCCTCGTACTATTCCCCTATTCTATGGACATGTTTAGTTTTACTTTTGCATACTCAATGTTCAGGGAGTCAGGAAAGCTGGACTCACATCTTGGCCCTGACATTAATTAGCTGTAAAATTTAGGAAATTATCTTCCCGTCTCCAGCCTCAAATTACACTCTATCTGCCTAAAGGAGGGAAATTGCTAAATAATTGCTACCTTTCCTTCCAATCCAGGAAGACATCATGTCTCTTTCTCATCCTTTCCAAGTTCTCAGACTGAGTAGAAGCTTTAAATAACAGGCATTTTATTCACACGGCAGTGTTATGCCAATGTTTATAGCCATGTCTCAGTCCAGCCCTATTCCTAATACCCCTCTGTCCCACGTAGTCCCCCAAGGGAAGTGTATTCACAAGGAAAAAGGGATAGAGAAGTAAGAAATGCCTCCTGAGCTCCTGTCTTAGCCCCTAGATCCCAGACAGAGACCCCGTGAGCGTAGCTGGGCATGTCGAGTTCCCCTGGGCCTCGGCCATCTAGGCCAACAGAGCCACAAACCACAGCCCACTCCACTTTCCCCAAATAGACACTGAGGATAGAAAACAACTTGATGTTGAAAGAGTCAAAACTAGTTTCACCATTTTCCAGGTGGAGATTCGTGGACAAGTCACTTAGTTTTTCTCAACTCCAATTTCCTGGTCTTTAATGGGGTTAATAACCCATATCTTGCAGTGCTGCTATAAAAATAAAAAGATATAGCATGTGAGGGCATCTAGCACATCCTACAGGCTTAGGTATTGGGTAGATGAACCAACGAGACATTGACAAGTAACAGAAGGCATTGGCAGGATCCTGGCTTTCCCAGGGTCTGCTGTGGTGAATTTACTAGAGCCGGACAGAGCCCTGGAGGGGGAAGTCTGATGAGGCTGATTGAACAGGGACCCCTCTCTCCTTCGCTCTTCTGTTTTTCTGTTGGCTCTAATAGAGAGAAACGAGTTAATGAAAAACAAACATTTCTTAGTAAGCTCTCCTCAAACAGCTGAGGGGTGTTGCAAGGTTGAGAAAGAAAACAACTTCAACTCAATTCAAAAGGTCAGGAATTAGGATAACCAAAACAATCTCATGACAAGAGCCAGTTCTTGGGAAGCCATGAGTGACAGTAGCCCTAGGCTGTCTCTCCAGTGTGAAAAGCAGGAAGAGTCCTGGGAGCCCAGGGAAGGAATCCTCCAGGCCGAGCGCTTCATCACGGCCTCCTCCTGGAAGGCAGCAGATGGCTCCAAAGTAACTCATGGGCACGAGTCCACTGTACTCACTACGAGGTCATTTTCTTCCCAGGAACATGGTCAAAAAGTGACTCTCTGCCACGCTCAAGCTCAAAAGGATTGCAGCCGTAGTCCCCCTAAAATCTGCCATGTCATAATTTCGACACAGCCGTAGGAGACATAGGATGTCACTCTGGATTTCCAGGGTAATAACCATTGTATGGACTTGGAAGGCAGACAGGAGAGCAGAGAAATATCTCCCCACAAAACACTAGGCAAATACGAAGAGTGAATTCAAGGTGGAGAAATGTGGAAGGCACCACCCTGATTAGGTGATTGAGGCTGATACAACAGCACAGATGGAAGTTATGTTCCTGCTGATGTGAGCCACCGAGAAAAACCACTTTGTGTTTCCTGCCACGAATCCATGAGCATAGTCGCATCACCAGCAGACACAGGAAAAACCCAGGTTGAGGATCGTCCTAGAGAAGCAAAGGCTGTACCCTTGGAGACAGTCAGAGACAGGATAGATGGGGGGAGACCAAGGAACTGTTCCAGACTGAAGGAGATAGTAAGACATGACAAAATAATGTCATGTATGTCCCTAAATAAGATCAGAGAGAAAAAAGAGACTTGATGGGGACAGTTGTCAGAATTCAAGCAGAGTCTGTGAATCACCCACCACTAGGATTGTCACCAGAGGGTGATTTCTTACAGCCACCATTGCTCCTGCATGTGTTAGTTGGCATTCGACAGTAGAACGAACACTTGTCCTCCTCCATCCACCTACCCATTGACGTCAGTGCATAACTGTGCCTTTCTGCTTTGTTTGGTGGGTGGCCATCCAATATTTTGGTGCTCAGGTTGCTCTTCTTTGAGCAGGTGATCTTTCAAGCAGGCATCTGTGCTATTTCTATACGTGCCCCTGATTCTGCAAACTGTTCCTCACTTTCTGACATGATATTCCAGTCTTACCTGGTATTCTCCTGCCCCAACCTTGGATCAGGTTATTTCTCCAAGGAGCCAGGGCTCCTTTAAGTGAAGTGTTTAGAATCTGTCTGGGCACTAGGTGTGTTCATTGTTTTGGAGAGAGAGAGTGGCTGCTTCAAGACCCCTGTAGTGGCCAGAGGTAGGGAATATGCGTATACACATACAAATATATGTACACATACACTCATCTATTCATAATGTATAACCATTCTGTTATTAGTCATACCCCAAAAGTCTTGGTGCCATTTTAAGTTCTAATAACTCAAAATGTATAAATACAACAAACTCACAAATATACAGGCTTTGAAAGTTTTATTATTTACATTTCCTTTACACTTATTTGGCTTTGTGAACTTTATCAATATACATTTTAATATTGATTTTAGTACCATTGATTTTAGATGGCAAAGATTAAATGATACAAAAAAATTCAAAATTAATTTTGAGAATTAAATAAGTATATAAGACATATAAATAATTCAATTTTCAAATGGTATTTCTTATAAGCAGACTACCACTATTACTCTTGTCTTTCCAGCTAGATTTTAAATGCCTTTGGGACAAGAAACAGTATTTCCTTTTTCTTCTGCATCCACTATTGCTTGTACAATAGTCGATATTTTAACTCAACATATATAAATAAAATGGAATATTTATGTATTTCCACAGGCCACAAGGACAGAGGTAGAGCCGGAAAGCAAAGAATATGTCAACTGGCTCAGTGCCTCCCCATGTTCGAGAACTTCCCTCTTGCTTGAACAGGGGGAAGGAATTTATTAGTTTGCTTCCAGTTGCTACTTAGAAGAATTTAGTAGGAATTGTGCTTCTGATTAGATGGCCTTGAAATCTCAAGGTAGAACCAAGATTGGGTAGAGGTCTTTCCAATCCAAGCACGATGTGTTCACCTATAGATTTTTAAAAATATTCAGACAGGTAAGCCAAAATATTCAAAAGTGTTAAAGTGATTTATTTTTGCTTTATGCTATAGCCAGGAATATGAGTTCACTCAAGACCTGTTCAACCACTACAAATCAATTACCAGTCATTTCTACCCAATGTGCAAAGCATTGGGGAAAAGAATCACATTATATGCCTTATAAAAGAAATCTATTAACAAAATTTGAGTTTTTCAGCATGTTGTTTGCACAGCAGGAAGACATACTCCTGTACACACAAGCACAAAGGATTTGAGGAAGTAGCTACATGCTCACTGAGCTCCAAATTGATCCCTTGCCATTTTGAGGTTTGTTCATGAATTAGGAGGAGAAAAAAGGTCTCATGTTTTATAGATGAGTTTTCCCAGCAGCCAGATTACAGGCTACAGACACAAATTTTGGGTATACGTTATGTCTAATTTATCCCATTCCTACACTCTTTTTTCTCCTTCTCACGCCTGGGGTCTGTGATAAGAAATTTAGGTAATTTCCTCACCACAGTATGGTTTGGTTTGAGAAGACAATTGTCACCAATCCAGTAGCAGATAAATAATTCAGTTGCAGACATTCTAAGGCTGTATTTCCCCAAAGCGCTTCTCACTTGACTGTCAGCTCCATAAGGGCAGGGACTATGTCTAATTTATCTTAGAACTGAGGATAGTTATGGCAACGGCTACGATTTATTGAGCAACCACAGAGTCAAACATTTTGCTTATGTCCCTTCTGATTCTCACCATCATCCCTCCGAGCAGTGTGGTGATCATCCCCACATTCCAGATGAGGACCAAGGCTTGGCGAGGTCACTACCTGGCCAGGATCCAACAGTCGGTCAGCAGTAGGACTGTTAAGTGAAGGGTCTAGTCAAGCTAGGTTCTGAAGCCTGGGTTCTATCCACTAAGGGGCACTCTCCACACCCTCCCCAGCAGCCAGGAGAGTGTCTGCTCATACTAAGATTCAATTTGTGATTGTTGAAGGGAATTGAATAGGCAGCAGCAGTATGTAGCAGCCCCTGGGACCTAGATTCTAACCAAGCTAGGTGGGCTGGAGCTAGGGAGCAAAGCTTTGACATGGTGGGAAAAGCTCCAGGCAGAACGATCTTGAACAAGTGAGTCCAACTCTTCCTCTTCCCTCCTTAGTTTCCAAAATGATAAAATAAGGTAGTTGTGCCTGACCAACAGTGTTCCTTCAACTTTTACTATTCTTTACTTTTACTTGTCAAAAACCCTTCCTTCCACATTTTTAGAGTAGAAGCCCTGATATTCCAAGCCCCCTAACCACCCCCCAACTGTTAGCCTACATCCTCTTCCTGATTAGCAAGCAATTTTTATAAAAAGAACTTTAAGCAATTGGCTGCTTTTGGAAAAGCAGGTGCTTAGCAAATAGAGGTGTGATACAGGAACGATTCCCACTGAGAAAGTGCGACTCCACGCATCCACTGTGTGCCCACAGATTTTTGAAACAGGTTCATATTTACATACCTTCTTGTGCTTTTTTGCATTAAAACTAATGAAGAATGAAAGATATTTTTTTCTGAAGAAACATTAGCAATGAAGAGCAGTACACACTGCAAATAAAAGTCCAGTTCCCCCTAAAATAAAAAGACTTTTAGACATGTGATAAAAGCTATTCATTCCACTACAATTCTCCCATGAAAGACGGGATGCCATTTTTAAGATCAAACACTTTATTTTGTGAAAATTGTGCTTTGTAATAAAGTTTCAGGGGAAATATCAAACATATATTTATTTTGAATATATAAATTTATAATTTATTTATTTAGGCCAAAGTCTAAATGTGAACTAATATCAGAATTAGGTAAACAAAAAAGGGGAAAAAAGGCTAATGCTGTACCTCTGGGGGAATGAACACAATTTCCACACTGGAGTTCGGAAATTAACACTGTCAAGAATCAGCAATCATTATCACATCAAGAATTAAGGTGATACTTCTTTCAACCCAGTTAATGAAAACAATTCTTTTTATTTGTGTTTTTGCAGAATGCAGTATTACCCAGGCTTTCAGAGGCAGGATTCCATGGAGGTCAATGGAAGTTCACCTGTCAAAAATAGAAGTACTGACCTATAAAGAGTTTTTTTCAATGTAGTCTTTTCAGGGTTTAGGGGTGTTCAGGAGAAATACAGCCAGGCAGGGGCAGACACTGATGGCCGGGGAACAGAGAGCTGTCAAATACTCATCCTCTACTGGAGCCCAGCAGGGTCTCCACTCACAGGTAGGCTGTGTCCCCACTGCAGAACCCAGCAAGCCCAGGCTGCAGCGTGTTGATGCCCCGCTGTGCACGCTCCAGTGGGAGCTCAAACTCCTCAAAATAGGAAAATAGAAGACCCCAAACTGTGTCCCAATAACCGAATCCCTGGAAGGAGGCTGTGTGATTTTGGAAAGACCTTCCACTGTAGAAACACAGGATCTACTTGGAAAACATGTCTCTCTTCTCGGTTAAAGACTGTGCTAACAACCTCTACCAGAAGCCATGGAAACTGCTAATTCTCCATCGGCTGGTGAACTTCTTAAGGAACAGATATGCCCTGTATTAAGGCAGCAAAAGTATGATTATTTGCATCACAAAAAGGTTCTTCCACTTATAGGAAGTTTCACTGCATTCCCTTCTATTTAAGCTTTTTACAGTTTTACATGCTTATTATTTTAAAAAAGTAAATACAACTAAGACAAAGAATAAAGTCCCTATAATCCACCATCCAGAAATAAGCACTGTGAACATGACCCCCCAGATATTTTTTTCTCTTTACATATACAATTACACATACATTTTCAGACAAGATTGGAATCACATTAAACATACTATTTTGTAACTTATATTTTTCACTTAATCTACATTATGAACATCGGTGAAGAAAATATTTCTCCAGCATCATTTTTAATGGCAATATGGAATTTATCCATTCCATGTTTATCCTCTGCTAAAGGTCACTTAGATTGCTTTCGACTTGTTACTCTTATAAGGAATGCTGTGGCGTAACTTCTTTCAGCTAAATATTTACTCACTTCTTTATTTCTTTAGAATCAAGTTCCAAATCTGGAATTCTGCTGGATAGTGTACACACTTAAAGCAATTATTGTTTTTTCTCCAAAACTGTCATCCAGAAATCTGCCATTGAGATGTGCAGTTTTTAATTACCACTTAGATGGAATGCAGTTTTTTGTAAGCTTGAGGGGTTACTCTTTCTTACCTTTTTCCTTTTTCCTGCATGTCTTCACCTATTTGTAGGTAGCCTGCCAGGTGGTCCAGGGAGGTAGCCAGTGATAAAATGAAAATGTGATATCTAATTTGAAAAGCCTTTAGGAGCAATTTCCTATTGTTTCAGCAGACCCCCGAGTCTTGTTTCCACCTGTCACTCTCTTTTTTTAAATCTTGTATTGCCTCAAATGTGTGTTGAGATGACAAGCCAACTCCTATCCCCATGACAGTCTGGCGAGGTGGTTATATATTTTGTAGGCACAAAATTCATTGGAGTTGTGCTCATGAATTACTTTTGAGTAACTACTTTTGCAGTATCTGTGAGGAGACCATGATGACACAGAGCCTCCGGTTTGTGGTGGGGGCAGCCGAGGGAGGCATCTTCCCAGTTTGCCCCCACACTCTTTTCCCAGGCCTGTGAGGTTGAGGCAGCATATCCCACACTCGTGAGCAGTAAGATTCCCATTTCCTTATAATGGATCCCCTTTTAAGAAAGGTTGGATATATTTCTATTGCTTGAAATAAAAAAAAAAACAAAAAACCCTGGAGATGGATTTAGTTTCCTGAGTTTTCTAAGATAAGATGTGACCCTGTCCAGGGGAGGAAGAAAAGGACTGACTTATTGGAAAATTGAAGTACCAAGAAGACTCTCAAAACCTGTATTTCAAAATGTCACCTAAGACTTAAAATAAAGGTCAAGTATTCTTAAGATAAAATTCATTCCATTGGTGCTTCACTTTTTACAAATCCAAAAATTTGAGTCATTTAAAAAGTATGTTTTCTCTCTACCTGTAAAAAGTCTGACTAACCAACATCAACAAAAGACAGAAAAATTAATTTTTTGCAAAGTCTAAAAAATCCCAGTTTTTGCTTGGATTTTGTTTTTGAGGTACCATATTAATGATGTTCCTCTAGATCCATTCAGCACTTGGCCCAAGGTAGAAGGCAGAATCACACTCTCACCTTCTCTCCATCCGGTTTCATGCATTTTTTTTCCTAAAAAAAAATAGTGCTTTTTGTCACCTTGGTGCTAACTTAAATAGGACAGATTCCAGGCTCATAATTATGTGTTGCTTTTGTCAGCTTTGCACAGGGCGCCAGTGGCAAGGCTGTTGCAGAATGCGTGTGCCTCACCGGGACGCCGTCTGACAGCACAGGGGGAGGGAAGGACACCATGGCTCTGATGTGAAGAAACAGTTTGTTGGTGATGTTGAGACCTTCACCCTAATGCTCATGGTACCCTGAGGGGCCTTTGATGCATGTCCGACTTATACTTTGGGAAACAATAGAGGCCAAAATGGATAGTAATTTTTTTGAAAACTTTATCTTTTATGTTAGAGATTTGTTTCCAGTGGATGCAAAAACATATGGAGCAAAATATATTCAGCTTATATTCACATAAAGTAAATATTCTTAAACCTTTTGATGTACAAGGCACATCTTGAATGTTGTGTAGCATGTTACCTAAAGAAAATATGCTGTAATCATTTTCTGTGAAGGGCACAGATTGAAAAGGTAGCTGGCTGTATGACCCCCACGTCAATGCAGTCGGAGACTAGGATATTGGTCTTTATCTTTGTCTGGGTTTCCAAGAGGCCCCGTGGACACCCAGGGCTTAAACTACCACCCAAATCAGCAAGGAGCAGCCCCATGACCACGAACACTAATTCTGAAGATATAAAAATGTTTAAGGTTTCTTATTGTTTGTATAGTTAGAAATTATACATAGTTTTATTTTTAATTAGGATATATACAATATGCAACGGGATCAGGATTTCAGGATTATTTCATTATTTCTATGTCACAAATGGATTTCATTTTAAAGAAAGTTTTCTCAAGGTGCACAATCAGCAAGAACCATGCAGCACGCAATTGTAATGAGGCATCTTTGATGATATTTTATGTGCAAAAACCAAAAAGCCTGGTAATTGAAAGGGGGATGTTTAAAAGAATTGGGGCTGAGAGAGAGAGATGAAGACTCAAAAGACAAATGCACTGGGACGTGTACAGAAGATCTGGAGGCTGGAGGAGAGAAAATGTCAGGTCATGTCAGACGCCGCCTTGTGCTTGTGAGGGGCTGAACTGTGTCCCCCATTCACATACTGAAGTCTGAACCCCCAGTACCTCAGAATGCAACTGTGTTTGGAGATAATTAAAATGAGGTCACTAGAGTGGGACCTAATCCAGTATTGCTGGTGTCCTTGTAAGAAGGGGGACTGGGGAGATTGGGACACACACGTGCACACGCGCAGCGGGAAGACCACGTGAAAACACAGGGAGGAGACGCCGTCAAGGCAAGCAGAGAGGCCTTAGAAGAAAACGACCCTTCTGACACCTTGACCTTGGACTTCCAGCCTCCAGAACTGTGAGAAAACAAATTCCTGTCGTTTAAGCCACATGGTCAGTGGGACTTTGTTGTGGCAGATAGCACAAAGGCATGCAATTGCCAATCTTCCTTTCCGTGGTTGCGCAAGTAGTTATCTGCCATGTCCAGTCACGGCGCAGCCACACATGACCCTGACCTTCCAGCATCCTACCTGTGGCCACCGAGTCTCACCTGCCTGGAATGGCGCCTCCCTCCGCCCCGCCCCGCCCACCTCGCCAGCACCTGCGACTCCGCCCTCCCATCCCGCAGCCAGTCAGTCCCCGGGACTCACCGCCGAGCCCTCGGTTCAGGGGCGTCTCATCCCTTGTCTAGTCAATTTCGTCAGCCCCACCCCGAGCTCTCCATCTGGGTAGGGTCTCTCCTCTCTGAGTTCTGTCTTGGTTTTACGGAGACAAAACCATGAAAGAAAGCTTCCTTTCCTGGGGTCAGAAGTCAACTCTTCGAGCTCTGCAGGTGGCTGGGAGCAACCTGAGGGAATATCGTTTGCTTTATTCTTGCGGTTTGCTCAGGTTCACCTGTGCGTTTGGGAGTATTGGTGCCACCTCCCCTTCTTGGCTGATCCCCCGGGATCGGCCACCACCCAGTCTGCATGTAGACTCCCATTTCTCCGGCAAACCTGCTTCTTTCTTCTCTCTGCCACTGCCAACTACCTGCTGCTTTTCATTTTTTAAAAAAATACTGTAATTGATGTAATACATGTATATGACAAATAAATAAAATTTTACCGAAAGTCATAAGATAAGAAATAACCATCCTCTGTCCCGATCTCTCCCTGCTTCTTAGGCTTTACTCCCAGAGTCAACCACTTTAAACTCTTTCAGTTGATTCTGGTAGTTAATTCAACATTTCTAAATAGCATGTTCATATTATCCTTTACTCATTTGTCAATTTTAGACATTACTCTCTGCCGTGGTAGCTGAGAATTTCACTCTCTTCATTACTCACCTCTTTTCTTACCTTCCCTGGTATAGTTATTTCTAGTTAAATCTCTTGACTATTTTCTTGCTTTTTGTAGAGACAGGGTCTCACTCTGTTGCCCAGACTGGAGTGCAGCAGCCCAGTGATAGCTCAGTGTGACTCCGACTCCTGGGCCCAAGCCATTCTCCTGCCTCAGCCTCCCAAATGGCTGGGACATAGGCGTGCGCCACCACGCTTGACCCTTTGTCGATTATTTAAGTGTCTTTTACTATTGAGCAAGGCAGTATACTATGACCACATAGTATTATGTGTAGTAAGTAAAAGCAAACCTTTCCAACGACACAGGGAGGAGAGGAGGAAGGACAGCACAGATAAATGGTGACACGTATGACACAGCTTCATCCCAAGCAGGGGGAGGAGACATGTGGGAAGGGAACAGAATCAAAGGCAGAAGAGTGTTGACCCAATTTCCCACTGGGTCTCTCAGAAGAGACTGTAAGTATTAATTAGTCCAGCTTAGGTCAAGAAAACAGAAGGTACTTTATGCATTTGGGGCATTAGGGGTCTTCAGAAAGGGATGTGGAGTCTTACTCAACCATTGGAAGAACTGGCAGTGTGAAAGAAAGAGAAGAAATCTCTGGTGTGGGCTGAATGTTCGTGCTGCCCCCAAATCCATAGTCGAAGCCCTAACCCCCAGCGTGATGGTGTTTGGAGTTGGGTCCTTTGGGATATAATTAGGTTTACATGAGGTCATGAGGGTGGAGCCCCCAAATGGGCTAGTGTCCTTATAAGAAGAGAAAGAGACACCAGAAGTCACTCTCTGTGCCATGCGTATGAGGATACAAGGAGGAGGTGGCCGTCTGCAAGGCAGGAAGAGGGCCCCCACCAGGAATCCCAGCAACTGAAACTGCCACCTTCATCGGGGACTTCCCAGCCTCCAGAACTGTGAGAAATAGATGTCTGTTGTTTAAGTCACCCAGCCTGTGGTATTTTGTTATAGCAGCTTATTCTGCCATCATGAGCAGGTCTATGCAAACCTACCCCTAAAGGCCAATGAAGCTGAGAGGGCGAAGAAAGAGGCTGACCTATCCAGTTTCTCAGAAAGAAACTTCTAATAGACACTTTGAACAGAAGCCGTGTCTTAAGTGGCCACGAGACAGTAGATCCCTGCACTTTACCCCCATACCCAGGGCTTCTATACCACAAGGAGAGGACACACGTGCTCTCTACTGGACAATTAAAAAGGACCCCTCGGGACAGAAAGAGCGCTGTGCACGTGATAGCCTGTAATTTGTGCAACAACATCAAGGTTGCTTTGATCTAGAACAGAATTTATGGTAAGTACATGTTCTTACACTGAAGACAGTAAATAAAGTAGAAGTCAGGAGGCATTCCTGGGACTGCGGTTAATTAGAAGTCAACATGGGATTAGCATGCAAGATGGAGTCAGTTTGCTCTCCACACACTCGAGCTGAGACAACCCCAGTGACTTCAGCCGGAAACAACAAGGTGGGGGTTCTCGAGAGTGCACTAGGAGGGCACTGTGGGTGTCACACCTGCCCACACATCTGACTGAAACTACCTCTGGAAAGTGATGACTTTATTTCTCACCCTCCTTCCAAATCTCCTGTGAGTGTCTCTCTTTTGCAGACTCTACCCTGGACCATTATGGGATAAGGGATTTTAAAAAATGTGATTTCTAGCTTGTCCTTCTACAAAATAAACCTTCAAAGGGGCTGGCAGTGATGCCCAATTGACAACAGCCAAGCCGGCACATGGGAGCTTTCTTAGGTCTTGTGTGTCACTGAAGGATGTCGACAGACCACCTGGGAGGGGAGGTGGCCTTGATCTCAGCGAGAGAAGAGACCGCAATTTTACTAGCTACAGACACGAGGAGCCACAGGCACACTCAGGACGCCAGTGCTGCAGAGGCCACGGGAACCAGGCGGAACCACAATTGACAAGGTGGACCTGAAACCCACCTCAGTACAGCTGAAGCCACCATTCCCTGCCCCCGACATGTGCCGCGAGCATAATTCTCCTCATGTACTCAGAAAAAGTGGGAGGTACACAGGGCCTTGAAAACAGAGCAGTTGCCTTAAAACCTAAAACTAGTAAATAAATAAAATGCGAAACTGTTCTGAGAAGGTACCATTCAAACTTTGAGGAGATATTCAGTGGGGTGAAGGCTCTTGAGAAGACCATGAAAATTATTTAACCAAAAATTAAAGTGACCTATTCAACACAGTGTTTGCATGTGTAAGTCACAACTCTAGAACATAAGGAATCAGGGAAATCTCACAGCAAACGACCACAGAAAATATACCACTAGAAACAGAGCAGTTCTCGGGAAACTTCTATTTTTTTTCTTTTTTCACTTATATCTCATGCCACTCTTCTCCCCCTGCAGACTGGGTCTGCTGTGCAGTCACTTATGTGTGTGGAGCCATGACGGTGGTCCCACAAACAGCAGCCTTAACCCCAAATCTACAAAACCTTCTAGCCCCAAACCCCAACATCGACAGCTCAGTGTCTGTCTCCACCATGGGAGGACATCAGTCTATGCCTTCGTGGCTGGAATAACTCTAGATAATGAGGGTGGGAGAAGGGCAATGGTTATTCCCAAAAGGTATTTGGAGTAAGAAAAAAAAAAAAACAACTATTTTCAGGTAGAATTCTCAGCATGTCTACGGTATTTTCCTTCTCTTGACATTGAGAAACCATGGCCCCTGACCTAGCACTTTCTCTATTTGAAGTCAATTAAATACCCACTCCTTCAGCAAAGGAATTATTAAAAAGCATATTTATCAGAGCACAGTTACCCAAAAAGGTCACAAATGCAAACGGGCAACATTCTGATTACAAAGAGGTGAAAAGCTATAGTTGATGTTTGTGGAAGGTACTGAGGGGAAACGAAGACTTTTTAAGAAATTAAGTAATAAAGAGTATAATTTTAGTAAGGCTCCAAGCAAAGATGGAAGCTTTTCAATGAGACCCTTTGGCAAGAAGTTGACATTCCAGCACAGTCCAGACAAGAAGGGAAAAAACAAGGACAAGACCAAGCCAGGCCAGAGCGAGCCATTAGCTTTGTCTCCTGGTTATGGGTTGCCAGTGCTTTCTTTGCGAGGAGAATAGAACTTGGTTTCCGAACCTTGGGTATATCCTTCAGAGTTCATTGCATATTAAAATGTTGTGAAACTTTGTGCAGTTCTCTCTATCATGCATTTCCATTAGTCATTGTCACCAAATGCATTGTTGTCTTATACCATGTGTTCCAGGTGTTACTATACACAGGTCTTGGAACTGAGTAGACTGCAGTCACTGCTGGGGTTTAACTGTGCCCCCTCCAAAATTTGGGTGTTGCCAATGTGATAGTATTAAGAAGTGGGGCCTTTAAGAGGTGATTAGGTCAAGGTCTTCTAGGTGAATGAGATTAGATGCCCTTATCAAAGGCATTGACAGAGGACATTTGTTTCTCTCCTCCTTTTGCCACGTGAGGAAGCAGCAAGAAGGCTCTCACCAGACAGCACACACCAGACACCAGATGCCGGCCCCTTGTTCTTGGACTTCCCGGCTCCCAGAATTGTGAGCAATAACTGTCTATTCTTTATAAATTACCCGGTCTCAGGTATTCTGTTATAGCAGCACAAGATAGACTAAGGCAGTGCCTTTCAGGAATCTAAGAGCCTTATTTCTGTCCTGAAATTATAGTGAATTTTTATGTGTTGGTATTTGCACCAGATTGTCAGCTCTTTTAGGAAAGAAACAAAGTCCTAGTCATATTCTAAATATATAAGCTTGTGCCTGGCACATACTAGACACTCAGTAAACAGCTGCACTTTACAGTTTAAGAGATACTTTGAATACATTAGTTGATTTTATCTTTACAGGCGTCCTCTCACGTAGGCAAAGATAGTAAATGATGTTTACTTGCCTCAGCGGTTCATTTCTCTGTTTCAGGGGGGCCCCATGGTTCAGGATGGGCGTGGATGTGCTGGAGAAAGCCAGAGATGGAGATACTGAGTGCTGACCGCACCTGCTGTATTTTGGGCTCACTTCCAAATTCCTCCCAGCTGAAGAGCTTCTTGCTTTAAGGTCTCGCTAAGTCTTCCTTGTGGATTTAGATGATGAAGGTTACGGGTCTACATAAGACAGTATGCTGATGTAACAACGGCAGAGCAAATTAACAGACTGCACGCATTATGTCATTTCTCAGAGTCAATCATTTATTCATTCATCCTTTAATTCAGCAAATGTTCACCATGCTGTCCTTAATCATGGGCCCAGGTTGAATGGAATTCAGAAGCAATTGCAGGGAAAAAGTGTGTGAAGGGAGTTATAATGAGAGGCATTATGTTTGAACAGTTAGATACTGGCAAGAATTGCCTTGATTAGTGATAAAATTTCTCCAAGTAATACATATTTCACCTGAGATCGTTTCGATTTACTGTTACCTCTCTAGAGGAAAAGGAATGCATTATTTGATATGTATATTCCAGCTGTGAAATTTCTGGTTATACTAATGAATCTATACAGAGAATATTCTACGTGATACTTCAGCTAAGTCTTACGCATCTATTTCTCTCCTATTGCTTGACTGTTGATGCTACAGTAACTGTACCGGCGAAGTGACCTTTGAAAGGTCGTATACGGAGTAGGCTGCTTCAGAGATTCACATCCATTTTTTCTCTTTCCTTTTGTAGATACCAGTTTAAAGGAGAGATGTGTTAACAAAGCAGATTCCTAAGAGATATAGTTAATGGATCTAGGCAAGTGCTGCAGATAAAAAAATTTCAGTGATATGTTGGTGTACAAGTTTCACAGAAAAAAAAGACTGTTTCCTCAAGCTTAAAGAAATGGTGGATCTTCTCTCGCTGCACCTGTTATCTACTTACGACAAAGATTTTCTGAATCCTGGGAGGGGAGGGGAAATGTTGAGGCTGGCTTTGGTGACATTTCTTTTTTCTTTTTTTTTTCCTGAGACAGAGTCTGGCTCTGTTGCCCGGGCTAGAGTGCCTTGGCATCATCGTAGCTCACAGCAACCTCAAACTCCTGAGCTTATACAATCCTTCTGCCTCAGCGTCCTAAGTACCTGGGACTACAGGCATGCGCCACCATGCCCGGCTAATTTTTTCTATATGTATTTTTAGTTGTCCAGATAATTTCTTTCTATTTTTAGTAGAGACGGGGTCTTGGTCTTGCTCAGGCTGGTCTCGAACTCCTGACCTTGAGCCATCTGCCTGCCTCGGCCTCTCAGAGAGCTAGGATTACAGTCATGAGCCACCGCGCCTGGCCTGGTGACATTTCTGTGTGTGTAATTTTCTTCATTGTTTGTGCCGTGCGTCGTAATCACCCCGCACCACAGGAGAGACTCCCTTACGGAAAAATGAGACGTGTTTTCCACCCGACTCTTCAGACTCAGCCAGCTGAGTAACATCTATTTATCGTTCCTGTCTCAACTCCTGTCTTCTGTCAGCACTGCCATTGCGACCACTCCTCACCCCACCCTGGGGCCCCAGCCACTCCTCTCTCGTACCCACCACACCCTGAGTGTGCACATATTGCAGCACTTTGGATATTTGTTTGCCTTCACTTGATTCGATTTTTAATCTCTTGCATCTAGACCAGTGTTCTTCAACAGTGATAATGTTAATACTATCTTCTGGGGTGGCATTGTGGGAATTGGTGGGTGGGAGTGTGCCGCTGCTGGCATGTAGTGGGGGAAAACTGGGGAGGATGAACAGCCTGCACTGCCAGGGACAGGCAGTGTCCTAGAGAATTGCCCCCCACATCTCTTGAATTTTGAATGTTCAGCTGGATGTTACCATAGATGAAAACCCAGCTTATGCTCCTCTGAGCCTATACTCTAACCTTGCATCATATATTAAGTAAATTTCCACATATGCATATATACTGAATTTTCTAGGAATGCAACCACTATGTAAATCAAGGGAAGATTGCGCTTTGTTTTATTCAAAACATAGTTAATTGTTCACTATTTCATCAGCAATGCTTCTCATGATATTTGAAGTAACAAAAACTGGCAACAAAATAAGATGAGTCTACACCTGTAGCTGTCATGTTCAAGGTTATTCTATGTGTAGGGTAAGTTTTTGACTACTTTATTACAGTGAAGTTGTGCAGTACAGATTGAAATATATATTATTTCCTTATACATCACTTTTATTTTTCACTTATGTTACAAAAAGTTATTTTATTGATGCTATGATATGTGAACAGGTGGGTTATATTGGCTATATAAATAAAAATAAAATTCAGAGGCTGATCGCGGTGGCTCACGCCTGTAATCCTAGCACTCTGGGAGGCCGAGGTGGGCGGATTGTTTGAGCTCAGGAGTTCGAAACCAGCCTGAGCAAGAGCGAGACCCCGTCTCTACTAAAAATAGGAAGAAATTAATCGGACAACTAAAAATACATAGAAAAAATTAGCCGGGCATGGTGGCGCATGCCTGTAGTCCCAGCTACTCGGGAGGCTGAGGCAGGAGGATCGCTTGAGCCCAGGAGTTTGAGGTTGCTGTGAGCTAGGCTGACGCCACGGCACTCACTGTAGCCAGGGCAACAGAGTGAGACTCTGTCTCAAAAAAATAAATAAATAAAATAAAATAAATAAAATTCAGGATAATAATGGGGTGATCACAAAATGTTATTTAAAAAATGGTGCTGGATCTGATAAGATTGAAAAGTATTATACCAGACCATAACTTCCTTGAAGATCTTTTTTATTCTTTCAGGACCCAACAGTCATATTTATATCTTCCTCACTAATTCATAACAAAATACCTTTTATATAGAAGACATTATTATATTTTAATGTTTATTTAGTGCATGTAACCTGTATATCCTATTTCTTGCTAATTTAAACCCTTCCAGTATTAGTACAAGGCCATCATCCATTGCAAAATCATCTTCTCAAAACACAATTTCAAGTTTTTAGGGAATGTCTAACAGCAAATGTGGTCAACTTTGTAAGGCATCGGTCTTTTTTATAACAAACAGAGCTACATATACTTGGGAATTTGGTTTATGAGAAAGGTCACTTTACAATTGAGTAAAGAATAACTTATTCAATAAGCGGCATTGAGAATTGGTATCCATTTGGAGAAAAGCAGATCCCTGCCTCACACAATGCACAAAAATCCTCTCCAGATGGGATAAAGACATAAATCTGAAAAGCAAAACTTTAAAACTTTTAGAAGAATATATAAAAGCATATTTTTATGAACTTGGAATAGGGAAGAATTTATTAAACAAGACTGGGAAGGCGTGACTCATAAAGAAAAGATTGATAAATCTGTCTACCTTAAATTTTAAAGTTTCTGAACTGTAAGACACGATCAAGTTTTGCATATCTTAATGCAACAGACTTGAAACAGATATTAGCAGTGGATATAACTCATGAAGTATCCAGAGTATGTTTTGAAACTCCTCTAAATCAATATGAAAAGAACAAAAAATGCAAAAGTTGGCAAAAGCTATGAACAAATAAATCAATGAATAGGAAACTCAATGGCCAATAGAGCTACGAAAAGTTACTCAACTTTGCTAACAATCGGGAAAATAAAAACAGAAATGGCATTCTGTTTTATGTCACTTAGCTTGGAAAAAGATTAGCACATCTGAAAAAAATAACTGTTAGTGAAGATTCAGGCTCTTGAATGCAGCTGATGAGAGTGTAAATTGATACCACCAACTGTGGAGAAAATTTTGCCATACCTAATAAAGTTATATATGAAGACAGCATGTGACTCATCAAATCCATCCTGGATAATTATTGCCAGTGGAGTGTGTTTCAGACTGTCTTTTAAAAACCCACAGTAGAAAGTACCTTTTACAAGGCAACCCAGTACATATACACATACACATGCATTTATAAATAAAACATAATTTCATGAAACATTCATTACCTTTAACTACATATGATGTACTCATATTTTTATACTGCTCTATCATCTTTCTTAAAAAAATGTTGGTAGTGACTGAATTTATTTCACAACCCTCGAAAGGGGATAACCAGCACTCCCCAAGAGAAACTCTAAAACACACACATGGAGACAGTACGAGGGTGTTTATTGTTACATTGTTTGGAATAATAACACCCCAAAACTCATATCCTTAGGTGTTCAGACTTCCTGAGGCCATAGGACAGAAGAATCATTGAATTTCTTCAGCTACTTTTCTGCTTTCATTCTGCTGCTGCAATGACTAAAATTGAGAGTAATGAAATGGTTTAACCAAGGTGTCACCAGAACCCTTTTCTCCTTAGTTCTTAACCTGTTTCATCTCATAGATCAATCTACAAATTTTATGGTATTCTATTTCTTTGAAAATTAGTAAACCATCAAACCACTGATGGTTGTTTCAAAGCCAAATGTGTTAATTTTTGGCTTTAATAAAATACTTTTGTCATGGAGCCTTTGAAGTTCTTAGAAGTTCTTGGAATATAACCGCTAACTTAATGTGATGACGTCGCACTGCTCCTTTTAAAGCCAATCTCGTGTCTTAGGTAGAAATCTCCTGCCCATCTTCCTGCAGACTGCAGATCATCTGTTTTCTCTTTTACCATCCATTAGACATTCTTTTCCTGCCCACAGAAATTTGAGCATCTACCTGAGGCCAAGCTATGGTTGTCACTATAAATTTCTCTTCCAATAGCTCAATTTAATCATTTGCTAATAAAATGTCTCAGTTGGCAAACTATAATGGTAATAGAATTACACCATGATACTAGGTCATGAGCAGCAGTAAATCCAAGTTATCAGTTGAAGAATCCAGATGAAGGGACACACAGAAGAGGAGATCAGCTCAGAAGTGGGGCTGGGAATAGTTAAAGGTGAACAATGATATAATAAAGTAGGATGTATGAGTTCCAAATCACTAGGAGTGCATTTCCCAAACCAGCATCCTGCGACTGCTATTCCGTAAGATGTCACTTGATGTATTATGAAAAATGTATTCTATGTTCAGATAAGATTGTGAACTCTGATTAAACATGGCTACACAGATTGCTTAGTTGCTCAGATCTCAGGAACTCTGCTATTTTAACGTTTATTGTGGATTCCCTTTAAACAATCCTCAGATGTTGCACTATCTTGTTTAATCATGGAATGTATTCTGCATTGTTTCCTAGAGCATCCATTTAGCATCTCCTCAAACAATTAATTTGCAAAGGTTTCTTTGAAAAACACTACACTAGGGAAAAAAGCATATAGGAAAGAAAACAAGCAACATAATAAGAGGGAACATAAAAAACTGAAAGCATAAGACAAAATAACAGAAGAAAATTAGTATTTATTACACTACATATAGATGTATTAAATGCTCCTATTGAAATGAAAGAGTCTCATAATAGATGAAGAAAATTAATAAAATTTAACTTTCAATAGGCACAGGGTTAAAAACAAGAAGTTAGACGAACAGAAAGTGAGAATGATTATATTTGCATTATCAACTTTATATTATAAACTTTAAAAGAGAAGAGGGAAAGAAAAAAAAGAGAAAGGAAAGAAGAAAGGAAGAAGGGAAGGGAGGGAGGAAGGGAAAGAGGAAGGAAGGGAAAGAAGGAAAAAGGAAGGAAGGGAGAAAAGAAAACAGTATAGGAGGGAAGGAGGAAGAAAGGAGGAAAAAATAGAGGAGAAAACTAGGTTTACCAAACAACTAACACCAGGAATAACGCTTTATGGCAAAACTAAATTTTAATATTGGGAAGAAAGAAATAATCCACAATAAAGCTATCGCAATTATGAGCCTATACAATCTAAGTGACCTAGAATTGAAATACATAAATAAAAATCATTATTAGATGTACAAAGATATATTGACAAAAGCACAGCTATGATCATTAGACTAAATTATTAGACTGAATGATTAGGCTAAATATATGTAATTACAAATGCTTTGAGTAATATGAATTAATGAGGTTATTTTACCAACCATGTTTACATATCAAACCTTATTATGCTCAAGAAGATGCAATTCTTTCCAAAAATTCATCAGACACTTATAAAGGTAATTAGTATACTACATCACAAAGAAAACCTCAATAAATTCTAAAATGTAGAAATTAAACAGACCAAAATCTACGAATATAGCATAGCGTCCAGTAGAAAGAATGTGTCCGAAATATCTGAATAACAGAAGTGGACTAAAGAGATGTTGAAAACTGGAGTCTATTTCTAGTAGTGAAAGAATTCAGCAAATCTTGCAGATAATCAGCGACTAAAAAGAGTACCAGGCCCCAATGGTTTTCTGCAAGAGTTTTTTTGAGCCTCTAATAAAGAGAGCATTCCCATATCATTTAAACTGTCCTGGCTCATAGGAAAAGAGACACTGTTGCCAACTCAGTTCGTGAGGCTAGCTTCACCCCGGCGCACAGGTGGACAAAGAACACAGCGGGAAAATAATAGACTGTCTACAAATATGCATATCATTAAGAAATCTTAGATAAAATATGAAGAAATCAAAATTAGTACTTTGTTAAAAGAATAACACGTCATGGCCAAGTAAATTTGCCACAGGAGCACTATCATGGCTCAATATTGGAAAACTTACTTATATTTCTCATTGTGTTAGCTCAAAGGAGAAACACTTAAAATGGTGTTGTGTTAAAAATGGCTTTGGTACAATTAAGTATCCAACTTTAATTTATTTAAAAAATCTAGATGAAAATAAAAGATACTTATTTAAAAATAGTGTAAATATCAACCTTACTGTTAATATATGCCTATAATAGTTACATATCCACAAATATTAGAAACAAGAATACAATAACAGTCAGAGAGTTCATGTCAATATACTAAAATTTGAAAAACAAAAAAGTGGGACAGATCTTATAAAGGAGAAATCAGAATTAACTCTGATGTGCAGATGATATCATCTATCTGGACATTTCTAGAGAATCCGATGAAAGAGCCAATTCTTTGGGATGGCCGCTTTCAGAGGAAATGTACATCAGTTTGCATCCAGACCAGCAAAAAATCAATTAAAAACATAATGGCTGCGGGTCTTTAAAAACCACATTATCATTCCTAAATAACATTTTCCACTAGAAGGAACCAGAGCTCCTTGGAAAAATGTCTGATTATAGGTCTGAGGAAGGAAATGTACAAGATGGGTTCTTGTGATGCCAAGAAGGAAGGAAGCTCAGAAAATATACTTGGAGTCATGTCAAAAGTGTTCAGGAACCAACTTGAAGAGGCTCCAATAGCCAAAGATGGGACAATTTGGTCATTAAAAAATAACAATATTGGATTAAAGTATTTCAAATATATTTAAACTCATGAGCTCTTAATGATACTGAAGAAATTGGTCACCCTTGGGTTAGTCTTTGAATATTTCCCATTATTTTGAAAGTTTTTAAATAAAAGAAAATAATTCAGAATTTATCTTGCCTTTTCTATATGACTTGTAGGACTGGGTAGTTAAGAAATGGATGGGGAAACAGTGATCCTTTTAGAAATATTCCAGCAAATGAATGAAGAAAGAATGATAAAGTTTGAATACCACTGTTTTTTAACCACTCATGAATTAACAAATCTAAGTGATGATCATCAAGGCTCCTGATTTTATCAAAAGAGAGAAGTAGGTTTTATGTCCTTCCTGATGGACAACATTACTTTTATGAATAACATGCTCTTGAGGCAGTCTGAATTTGGATTTGGTTAGACTCATCTCTGTGAATCTAACTTCACATTTTCAGAAAATACAAGGCTCATGTTCAGTGACACTATGTGAAATTCAGCAAAATCCAGACTATGGGAAACTTTACAGGACAAATAGCCAGGTCCCTTCAATACAAATTTGCAAGAAGGAAGAAAGATTTGGAAGAGGAATTGTTGAACCTGAGGAGACATAATCAGCCAAATGGAATGTCTGAATCTTACTTGGACCAAGACTCAAACAAACTTAACTTAAAAAAAATTGTACAAGAGAATTGGAGAAATACGGACACTACAAGATATTTGATATATTAAGTATTTATTATTCAATTTTAAGGTGATAGTGATTTTATGATTATGTTTGTAAAAGTCCTTGTCTTTTACAGACAAGTATTAAAATATTTATATGTAAAATAATGATTGATGTCGTCAAATTATGCAAGAGCCACAGAGAAGTGAATAGAAGTATAGTAGAAACAGCACTGGCCATATACTGATCATTTTTGTAGCTATAGATACATTGACTTCACTATACTCTTCTGTCTACTTTTCTATATAATTCAAATTTTCTATAATAAAAAGTTTTAAAAAATTAAGAATGGTTCTTATCCCTCAGGCCCTCTTCCCTGGAGGGGTAATGTTATAATGTAATTTTATTCACTCACTTTTTACCCATAGACTGTGATTTTATTAAAGTAGGTTTGACTTATTTTTTTTTTGTAGGAAAGAGTATCTTTTTAAGAATTTTGAACACATAAGCTTTTATGTCACAAAGACTAAAGAGCAAAATCTCATCAACTCTACCTACCACTAATTGTTAACAATTATGTTTATATTTATAATTATACTTTGGACTTCCAAGAGAATGGGCTTAACGATAATCTTTTGGAGCGTATCTTGTTCATAAATAGACTCTTCTGTATTCCCAGCACCTAGTATATTGTCTGTGTATATTGACAAGCGTAAATGAACAAATAATACCTAAAAATAATATTGTAGTGAATTCAAATGAAATGCATCAATGAAAATTTGTGAATTATAAGGATACCAAAAAATAAGTCACGAAATTCATTAGTAACTATTTGAGATAACTGTTATATTACACCAACTCCTCTTTGATGATTGTTAGTTAATGGGAAGAAAGAAAGCGTTTATCCTGCCTTTACAATAGAAATATAGGTTAGGATAACTAAATAAACCTGACTAATGAGTGGAAACTCCATAGAAGAATGTATGCCAATTAATGTAGGAGGACCGATAGCATTAAAATGTACACTTTCATAAAGCCCAATGAAATTATCGATTCAGGAAAAGATTATGAATCAGTGTTAAGACAAGCATTGGTGGGGAACTGGATTTTTAGATAGTGCACAACATAACATAGTCACGAAGCGGAAAATTCAATTGTACAATAAATGGATCAGATTCTCATTACTCCATCCCAGTGGTTGATCTTAGCATCTTGTCTCATCTTAGCATCGCAGATGGTAGACAATCAGAAATAAGTGTCTTCTGATGTGATTCAACGGGAAGCCCATACCACCTCAGAATTATCACATTACGTGTCAAAATATTTGACTTGAATTCATCAAGCTTTAGATCTAACTCCAGTTTATTGGATATATATGAGCTGGGGAAACAAGCTAAATGAAATTGTGAGAAAGCAATAAATTACAGAAGGAAGAACATTCTGGAGAACCACTGGCCTTATCTCTTAAACCTAGTCAGTGCTATTTGAAAGTGACTTAAGGAGCATTACAAGCAGATACAATATGTAGTACTGGGTTGGATATAATTGAAGAGGGAAGAACCCCCAAAACACAGCTAAAGAGACATTTGAGGACAATTAGGGGACTTTGAATATGGCCTAGCCATTAGATGGGATGAAAAATTATTCAAACGGAAAGATGAATTAAATTATTAAATAACAAAAAATGTTACAAAGTAGTATGTTCAATATTAACTCATCTTGCTACAAAAATTATAAAAGACCTAAAAAGATATATACCGCAATGTTAAAAGGCTATCTTGTGAGCAGTGAGATATAATGTTTTCATATTCTTATTTTTGTTCTCTGTATTTTATAATTTTCTAAAACATGCTTATCTGCTTTTGTAATAATGAAAGGTGATTTTAAAAATACAATATATATAATGAACTCCATTTATAAGACTACCAAAAATTTAAAAATACACAGACTAGTTTGGATATGTTGAGTTCTTATAATTTTCTTAAAATCGATCTATAAATATAATGGATTTTCAGTCTCAATTTCAATTTGTCCATTTTTTAAATCTATACTATATTATCATGGTATGAAAAGCAAAAGCCATAAAAGAAAATTGACAATTAAATGAAACTACATAACTTTTGCAATTTAGAAGTAATTGAGTGGCAAGTATTGAACAAAGGGCAGATTTTACCACACATACAACAATGTAATAGCCTTTATAGATAAAAAGAATTCTACTAAATCAATGAGAAAAAAATACCTCCCACCAAAAAAAAAAAAAAAGCAAATGATATTAACAGACATATCTAAGAGTTACAAAATCATATTCAAGAAAGTTTTGGACTCTAAGGACACCAAGGACAGCTCCAAGGCACAGATATGCATAATTCACCGTCTTAGCCTCCAAAAGGAGGTTGCAAGCCAGGCACAGTGGCACACACCTGCAGTCCCAGCTACACAAGGGGCTGAAATATGAGGATCCCTTGAGCCCCTGAGTTCAAGACCAGCCTGGACAACACGGCGAGACCTTACCTTTTAAAAAAATTGTTTTTAAATAAATAAAATAAAATGAGATTGCAAACTCAAATGTCTCCAAGAGTGGGCAGGCACATGTGTGGATCAGGATACACAGTGGGTACAAAGTGATGGGGAGTGCTGGGGGCTGAGTGAACTACAGCGTGTAAGTTATACCTAAGGACGGCCAAATCATTGCTATTTTTTAAAGTTATGTTACCCTAATTTGGCCCATGGGCCACCAGTTTGTGGCTTCTGCATGGATACTAAAAAGGAAGACGGTCCAAGAAGCTCTGGAAAATACACTTCAGACAAAGAATCAATTTTCTTCGGATGAGTAATGAAAGAGAAACTAAAGATACCAGTGGCCTCCCAGGGCAGGTTTTTTAAGTGTGCAAACAGTGCAATGGAAGCCCTAGATATTCTGCCCTTGAGAAGATTTCAGCTGAGTAAAAGCAGGCTAATTTTAGGGACTTTCCAGAGAACGGACGCAGTAGAGCTGTGGGGACAGCTATCAGCTAGAAGAAAGAGGGTAAAAGCGCATGGCTGTGGGGAACATGTGCAGACAGCTATCAGCTAGAAGAAAGAGGGTAAAAGCGCATGGCTGTGGGGAACAGAAGTTGAGAGAGCGTGCTGCTTGCTGCAGAGATTGACTGTGAAAGAAGCCAGAGCAACAGGGTGGTGACTACAAGGTGGAGCAAAACCCTGGGGAAGCCTTTCCCAAAAGAGTAGTTGTCGTTTGTGGAACTTGTACACCCGGCTCTAGCTAGGTCTGCTCCACATTTCCTTATTTTAAAAACAGCCCTGTCCTGAGTTGTATAATGTCCCTGCAAAATTCATGTCCACCCAGAACCTGAGAATGTGACTTTATTGGAAATAGAGTCCACGTAGAGGTATTAGCTAAGATGAGGTCATCCTAGATTAGCATAGCCCCTAAACCCAATGCCTGGTGTTCTTATAAGAAGGCCATATGAAAATACAGACAGCCATACTCCCAGGGAGAACGCCACGTGACCCTGGAGGCCAAAACTGGAGCGAGGCGGCTGCAAGCCAAGGAATGGCAAGGGTTGCCTCCTGCAGCCGCAGAATGCAGGAGAAAGCAACGATGATTCTTCTCTGGAGTCTTCGGAGGGAACATGGCCCTGCCGCTACCTCGACTGCAGACTCCTACCCTCCAGCACTGTGAGTAAATAAACTTCTGTTGTGTTAAGCAGCCCAGTTTGCGATAATTTATTACAGCAGCCCCAGTAAACCAATACGACATGGTCGTCGGTGGAGAAGTCAAGGGCTGAAACGTTAGCCTGGATTTGAACAAAAAGTCAGGTCCTCCCGATAAGAGTACTAACAAACTTAGTAGCTAGTCAACTTGCTACTAAGTTCCCATGGAAAACCAATCATGCCACAAAAGCCAGGAAAACAGTGAATAAGAGAAACATGTGAGGGAAGTGGAATTAGTCCTAACAGATAATAAAATATACTGTTAACTCCTCTGATTAGCATAATGTGTCACTGGTGCATAAATAGACCAGCAAGCCGTGGAATAGATTAGAAAGCCCAGTAGTAAGCTCACATCCATGTGAAAGTTTGCTACCTGATTTGTCTTTTGTTGCTATTGTTGTGTTGGTTACCTTTTTTTCCTGCAAATACACTCAGCTCAAAACCACTTCACCAACAGGAAACAGGGCCTGGTGGTAAGGTTAAGAGGAGGGTTGATTTTCAAATAAATTCAGAGAGCCACTGACCTTTGAAAGCAGCTGTGTGAGGAATAGAGAGTACGGGAGGAGGTGGCACTCTTCCTCCATCAAGACCAAAGGGCCATTGGTGAGGGGATAATCACTTAGAAAAACAGTTAGAAGGTCTCTCGAAGGATGGAGCTAACCACATCTCCATATGCGTGAGCACCCTGATAAATCAGCAGGACAGAGGTTTGCAGCTGGAATGTGAGGGGTTCGGTCCACAGACACCATCAGCCAAGGTGTAGTCTGGTCTTGAAGCCCAGACGAAGATTCAGTCAAAGCAAGCACCATGTTTTCCTCCGTGACTCCCATAGGTGAGGCATGATGAACAAATGGAAAATTCACACTGAATGGGCTTTGCTCTCAGATTCCCCGGAGACTCTGTGGTGGACCTAAGATATCCGGGCCAGGAATTCCTGCACCCTGGATGGGGCCTAATCTCAGAGCAGCCCCAGCGCCCGGAGCCAGGGGAGAAGGCACCCTGTTTTCCATGCCATGCCACGCCACGTTCTGCTAGGAGTAATCGCCTCCCCACTCACCCTGACCCCTTACTTCTCCACCAGGAGTTATCTCAGACAGTCGGGCTGGGACTGTGGCTCCAAAGCCATCCTGGGGAAAGACTGGGTTTAAACCAAACAATGACAGACACTTGTGCTTCTTTTAAAGGTAGATGCCATCTCAGTTGTGTAACTTCTGGAAGTGTGGAAAGGATGTGTTTCTCATGCTCACTTTTTCTTTTAATGAATCGGAGACCTTTATGAAGCTTCCTGCAAGGTGAGATCGAGCAGCTGCTAACGTGGTCTTAACACTTAAAAAAACAAAAAGTTCAAATGTAGGAAGTAACTGACGTCACCTAGGACAATTCAGTGAGAACTAGTTAGGAAAACACCAACTGCGTCTCATCCAAAGCCCTGTGATCTACGGCGTCAGGGACTGAGACCTTTCCTGTTCGTGTTGTGCTTTGTTTTTACTTTTCCCCAATTCTAAATCAATGTTCTCAAGTGGCATTTGAGTTGCAGAATGGTGTTAAATAGCACACTTCAATGTATCCAAATCTAAAATGACGCCAAATAAAACATTTTTCCCAATTGTTTGAGAATACGTGCTTATAAATGATTTCATCCATTTGGATTCAGTTGACTTTTTAGCAGGATGAAATTAATTGCTGTAATAAAAGTACCACTTATTTATATTCGATTTTTGCCTTATTCATTGCATATGAGTAATTTTTGGTCACTCCCTCCCTTCTTCAGTAATCCTGCCTTCCTCGGAGACAACGGGGCAGTATAGTGACCCCTCTTTGTTCTCTAACTGGAAGTGGCATATCACCGGCTTCTTTATTTACCCTCCGTTATTTACTAGGTCAATAAAGCTTTCATAGCTCTTTGCCTTGTTCAAACAAAAACAAATTCTCTGCTCTCATACTCTCATTTCACTTAGGAATTTGCTTTAATCATAATTAGATGAAAGCTCCTGAAGTTCTATTCAACAACAGCATATGTTAGGAGGATTCTTAGCAAATAGTTTTCCAAAGCCTGTAATTTGCGCAGTAATGCAATCAGCTCATCTCTAGGATTTGCAGCAATGACTACTGTTTAGTTCAGCATCATGCCTAAAAAGCATTCTAATGGGCTGAAAATGACCGTAAGTGCTATTTGCAAAGGCCTGAAAATTGTGGATAATGGTATTGTGTGCAGGAAATCATTCTCTTAAGCTAATCCCACACACTCTGTATACTCTTCATTTTGTCTGCCCAGATTTTGCATAACTCTGCTCAGAATGGTATAGTATCTTGTCAGGCTGAAAGCTGGTGACATTGGTAGACCTCTTTGGGCCTTACCGGGAGATGCTTGGCACAATCTTCTCAGCTAAGGCGAAGCAAAAAGTGGAATCAATTTTCTGAATAATTCAAAGCAAATTAGCCATATCATCATCTTTGCCTTCCACTTACCTTTGGCTGTGAAGAGGAAACCATGTCTGTACATACAACCAACTGGATCTTGAGCTTGGGGTTTCCATTCGGAAGGGCCAGTTGATCAGTTTAATTTTGTTGAACTGCGTTAATCAGTTGTTCTTCTTTCAGTTGATATGACTGAGCTCGCAGCCTGCAAGTGTGCTGTGAAATTTACACAAGGCCCCTTTCCATACAAACTGTCAGAGCCGGGGCCAAAACAACTGGGTGATTCAGACAGTTCAGTGGAAAAAAATACCACTTGGCATTTGAGTTTCTGCCAATCGCAGACCAGGAGCATCCTGGTCATGTCAGCACTGACCACGGACCTGGGTGTGACTGTCCTGTGTGCCACGGTTGACCTACACAAGTGACACAGCCAATTCGTTCAAGGGAGGTCCATTGAGTGTCCAAGTGCAAAGTACCGTTGACTAAAAAGGTCAGTGAGGGAAGTCTTCATGACTGGGGAGGGGTGGGTAAGAACAGTAAGGGGAAGTCAGTCCAACTCTGCTGGTTGGAGAGTGGAACCGTGAGCCCTACACCCTCATACGAAGCGGATGCGACGTCCTCATTTACCTGCACATGCACATGACTTAATTCCTCAATTATTTTAGAGCTTTTGAAGGCAGAGATTAAAGCCTACAAGGATCTCTAGCCACAAGAAGCACTTAGTTAATTAACTGATTAGGAGGTATGCAGTTCTCTGACTGTAGCTCATTTAAAAGGATAAAGGAATCCCTTTGCGAACTTCATGACGAGTGCTGGCGCTTGGCCCCTGTGTCTGTTCCAGATTTGGGCCCAAGGCTCTCCTCACAGTGGACGGTGGGACACGTCTGTGGGAGCTGCTAGGCTGGTGGCTGGCATGTCTGTTTCCAGGCTGTGACCTAGGTGGGCCTAGTGACCAGATGATGAGGTCAGTGGGGCAGAGATAATAACAGAAGCAACACTGTGGAACTGATGGGATGATTTAATCTGAGCCATCAGTTGTATTGCCCGTCCATTTCCCCTTAGGGTCTGTAAACCACACTTTCTTTACTTACACATGACTTTCTTTCTTAGATGGTCTTTAACCTGGAATGTCCCTGTGGAAGTCATTAGTGCTATTAGAAATACTGGATGCTCTCTTTCCTCCAGACGTTTGGTAGGATTGCACATGCTCAGGTTCAGCTGTGGTGCCTGGTTTGACCAGTGAAGTACAAGCAGACGTGATGTGGGCCACCTCCATGCCGAAGCACGAGTAGTCAGTTCACGCTTTACCAAAGCGCCCTTCCCTTCTGTCCCTGGGGCCACCACCAATGTGCTCAATGGGGGTTGCTCTGTCAGCAGGGGGCCCAGTGTGGGTGATGACAAGGTTCCCAGCCCATTCGTAATAGACATGAAGCCTGAGAGAGAGAGAAAGAGAGAGAGAGAGGAGGGAAACCTTTTTTCCTCCAGTGAGAAAATCTCTGAGATTTGGGTTTATTTGTTTCTGTGGTACAGCCATTTATCTTGACTAATGGTCACTTAATTCAGCCCTACCATTAGACAAATCAATGTCTAACAGGCTTGAGTCACTCAGAGTGACTCACTTTCAGCCCTAGCTTTAGAGGATTCACACATAAATTTTTGCTTGAGGGTTCTAGAGAATAGTGATTTTAATACAAGTTTAGATCAACTCAGAGTGTTAAGGGCAGATGATTTTGTGGTTCATGTGTGTTAAAGACCCACATATATACCTTGGTTTTAGGTGTTTGTTTCTTGTAATGAAAAATAATGTTTACTATTAGCTCATATGCATGTTACATTGCAATCTTGCAGTCCAGTTTGCTTCTGGGGATATTTGTGCAAAGCTAACACAGCATTAGTCTTAGTTTATGCACACTTAATCTCCCCTCTGGTGAATTATCACACCCATATACCCTCATGAACAACACTTACATATAGGTTCCAACTGAGACTTGAGGTGAGTAGCAGAGGGAGAATGTTTTTTATTATTCAGGCAGCAGAGTCAATTGAGTCCTGAGGAGTTGGAAAGGAAGATTTATAAATTATGTTGTTTTATATTAAGTCAACCATCAGAGAGTGTGTCAACAGCAAGGGGTTATTGGTTGTGTTTTGGAGTGCATACTCTTTCCTGTGCTATGCTAGTTCATGTTCCAAGAAATACATGGTTGCTTTCCTCTGAGCATTTACAGTTACAGCTTAAAATAGGAGCCCTAAAGATTTTAGGCCATTATAAATGAATGGACAAAAACATATAATCTGTGACATGATTATAACATTGTGAACTTACTTCCCATAAATCAACTATATGGGAAGAGAAATGTGCAAAAAAAAATGAGATTGTGAATGGCCCATTTCTTAATTCTAAAATCCTCTTATCATTGCAAAAGTGTTTTAATAATAAAAAATAGAAGATTCATAAAACACGGAAGCAGCACAGGGTTTGGTTGAACTGGGCAGTGCTCCTTGCATGAAGTGGCTCTATCTGGGAGGTACAGTCCATCTCTATCATGTTGAACCTCCCCACTCTCCAAGCTGTCCTCAGAGGCTGGGATGGTAGGAGGTCGCTTTACTGAAACTCATTCATTAAAGGTCTGAGGGTGGGGGTGGATCTGCTAATCAGTATAGTCCCCCAAGTTAGTTGGAAACAGCTGGTGTTTGCCACACTAGACTCGGATTCCTCAGACCCTCTTCAAGCAACTCTGCAATGTGTACATCAGAATGTGCATTCAGAGTAATGAATTTGTGTCATTAATATGTTGGGCATGTTCCATGGCTATAAAGCATCCCACGAGGGGAAAGTCATCACTGCGGACAGACATGTTTTATAGCTGCTGCTGATTTACAGGCTGGCAAAGCCACTCTTCAGTTGCCCTTGAGGATAAGGAAGAGCAAGAAAGACAGAAAGTGAAATCACCCAAATGGTGTCTTGGTTTCCTCCGATGTGAGGGATGAGGATGCAAAGAGAGTGGGCACCTCACGTAAACATCTTTTTCCTTTTTTAGCGGTTTCCAGTTCAGCCACTCTATTCTAAAAATTCAGTTCTCCTGCCATCTGACAGGTGTAGGGCTTTCAGACAGGCATGGAGCAAAAAATGACAACAAGGATCAACACGAGAGACAGAAGAGGTCAGGGACCAGTGAGGGGCCAACAAAAAGCAAAACCCCACGTGCGGACAATGCAGAAGCAAATGATCAAGAAAAAGTGTCATAAAACATACGATTTGGTATAAAATACTTTGTTGTTAGACTACCGGTGGGGAGGCATAAGGAAGACCATGGTGTGTCCTTGGTTTTGGTTGATGACTAAAACTTCAAGCAGATAGAAAGAGCAGCTTTTATATTTCTAGCAGGGCACAAATTAGGCTTATCTGGCACTTGAAGTCCGGCAGACTAGGAGGGGCAGACACACCACAAGGAGTTAGGATTAGAGGAAAGTAGTACTCATGTGTTAGCCTGCGGCACCAGGCATCAAGGCTTCAGCATCCATTCAAGATCCCCTCTTTACATGGGACCGGAACAGAATCAGGCTGGTGGAGAATGGAAAAAGGAACAGGACAGAACTGTGGGGACCATGGGACCTAAGTCTTCAATGAACGGGAGAATCAATATTTATTGATCACCTGCTATATGATCAACCAACTGATATTGATGGATCAATATTATTGATCACCTACTACAGGATAGGTATGTCCTTTAATCTTTACAATAAACTTGTAAAATTTCTATTATCATCTTTACTTTATAGAAGTAGAAATGGAACATGGAGGTTGAATGATTTACATAAGGCCACAAAGCAAATATCTCTTCCTGACCCACAATTTCAGGTTCACAACTCCCTTGAGATTCTCCACATCTTGCTTTCATCTGGCCCTTTGAGGAGCCAAGGCTTCTAGCACTCTTTCTTCTGAGTTCTATTTGTAAATATGCCTAGATTTTCTTGCCCCCAGTAGTCAGAC
Organism: Propithecus coquereli; assembly: GCF_000956105.1. NCBI lineage: Eukaryota > Metazoa > Chordata > Mammalia > Primates > Indriidae > Propithecus > Propithecus coquereli. The sequence goes on from NW_012149230.1 coordinate 1,355,975, forward strand.
ATGGCTGCAAAAATTCAAATGGGACAGGTGAGTAAAAAGGTAAAACTAATAATCTCCTTTCCCCCAACCCCAGTCCCACAGGCCAGGGATCACTGAATTTAACCCTTTCTATTGAACTCTAAATAATTTAATAGACCTCTGTTTCCTAATAGGTTCTTTAGAAATTGCAGATTCCCTATCCTGAGAAATGAAATTCCAGTGCACCTTCAATAATTGCAATAATCTGCTTTTAAGTTTTTGTTCTTCTATTGGTTATCATCGATGCTATACAATAACAGATCAGTATTTCTTGACCCACCAATTTTAGGTAGTCTCTCTGGACTTACTGTTTGTAATATAAAGTCTTTAGCCATGCTTCCTTTCTCTGTAGTCCATCTCCTATCTTTACTTCCACCCTCCATTCACTTTATTATTGTTTTCCTATTGTCACAAACTAAAGCTTCTGTATTTCATTCTGAACTGAAAAGTCATTAGTGTTTTCTAATGGATTTTATTAATAAAAACTGAGTACTTGTAGTTCACATTTAATATTATTCTTATTGTCTAAATATCCTTTACTGCAGAACCAAGTAGTGAGCTTGATTCTGAAGGAAATTCTGACCCTATGGCATTAAACATGGGTCACTAAAGAATACAGGTTCCCAAGTCAAAAGGGGAGAAGAAACTGACATGTGCATTGCAGGTTGTTAAAGTTAATGTTATAATTTTTTCATCTTTTAATGAAAATAATCCAGCTTCTTCATTTTAATTTTTATAGGAAATTAATTTTCTTCTTGACATTTTTCTCAGAGCCCTTCAGCTGTATCAGGTTTACATGGCTTGCTTTCTAGATCTGTTGCAAACACGTTGTTCTGGAATTCCTTTTTATTGTACTCCTGAATTTGGTCTGCTTTTGGATCTCTCTCTCTCTTCCTCTCTCTCTCTCTCAGATTCTTTTATCATGTTGCTGCTATGTATCTTGGTGTGTAGGTGATAAACTTTTGAAGTCTTTTCTTTCTGAGAATTTCTGCATTTGTCCTTTTCCTTGGTAGAGTCATTCTCTTGTGCATTCCCTCTGCTATAATTTAAGCTAACAACCTTCACTCTTTTCCCAAACTTTGGAAAGTCTAGTCCACTGCTGTGATTTCATTGATAAGCTACCCAGGTTGAATGGATATTGATACTACTTGTCAAGGCTTGTTAAAACAGCCAGGAAAATCATCATTAAAGTGAACAGGACTTAAAATAAATCAGTTGCAAATGTGATATGGCTCTTAGAAAATACTCTGATCTATGCTTGTGATATGGCTCTTAGAAAATACTCTGATCTATGCTTACCTTCTGGTTTCTCTCAGGTTCTGTTTTCATGAAAAGTTTGTGTCTGGGGCAATGGGACCAGGTTTCACTCATTTTCTCAGCATCTTGATGAAACTGGATTCTGACTCTGAACATGTTTTTAAACTTCTTGCACAGGCCACCTACTTACAGACAAAATAGACAATATTTCAACAATAGAGTGTTTGAAACAAATTAAGAAGAAGATAGAGTTGTTTACAATTATTCCAGATAGTAAAAATTATATTACTATAATTAAGGATTATTCTTTTCCTTAAAGTTTAGGAAAATTTGGTGCTGGAAAATTTTTCTAAATCAGTATCCTGTCTTGGTAGGGGGCCAAGACGGTGGACTAGAAGCAGCCTGCACATGCCACTCTCAGGGAGACGGTTATAAGTGGTGAGTGGATATTTATCTTCAGATCGGATCATCTAGGAGAGGGCACTGGGAGACAGCAGAGAGACAACAGGAGACTCCCAACGTGAAGGAGAGGGAAGTGGGGCCACTCGCTCAGCAGGATCAAAGGAACACAGAGAAGGTGGCTGCGCATAGGAACGAGTCAGAGAAGAGCATCTCAGGGTTCCACACTCCCCCCAACACCTCCCCAGACACTAAAAACTGGTGGCAGGAGAGCCCCTCTAGGGAAGCAGGCTGCCAGACTGACATAGGGCGCTGACTGGAGACTGTGCAGTGGCATTTCTCCAGAGAGACAGATAATTTGGTAAGCAATAAGAAAAATTGACTTGTCACATATAAGAGAACCCCTATAAGACCATCAGTAGATTTTCCAGTACAAACCTTACAGGCCAAAAGGGAGTGGGATTATATATTCAAAATGAGGAAAGAAAGAAATTGAGAATACTATGCCCAGCAAAGCTGTAATTTGGAAGTAAATGAGAGATAATATTTTTCCAGGCAAACAAGAGCTGAGGGAGTTCATCACCACTACACCTGCCTTACAAGAAATGGTAAAGAAAGTTCTTTAAGTTGAAACAAAAGGATGATAAACAGCAACATAATAGCATAAGAAAGTATGATATTTGTTGGTAAACATAAACATAGAAATATACAGACCACTGTATTACTGTGGTTACTTATAATTCTAGTATAAAAGTTAAAGTCAAAATTATTAAAAATAACCTTAACTAAAAATATGTTAAAAGAGACAGAGACACAATATGAATATTTGTAAACTGTGACAATAACAAAGTGTGGGGGAAGAGTTAAAAAGTTGTTGTATATCATTGGACTTAAGTTGTTGTCAGCTTAAAATAGACTGCTATAACAATAAGATAATTTAGGTAAGCCCCAGGGGAACCACACACACACAGACACAGACACACACACACACACACACACACACACACACAAACCTTAAAGTTTAAACTAAAGAAAAGGAGAAAAAAATCAAAGCATATCAATACAAAAAAATCAACAAAGCACAAAAGACAGTGAGAGAGGAAAATATAGCAAAGGAACTACAAGACTAACAGAAAACACCTAATGTTTACTAACGTACCACCTTGAATGCACCCATCTTGTCTGATCTCAGAAGCTAGGCAGTATCAGGCCTGGTTAGTACTTGGGTGGGAGAAAACAACAAAGAAAATGACAAGAGTAAATCCTTCCCTATTAATAATTACTTCATATGCAAATGGTTAAACTCTCCAATCAAAGGAAATAGATTGACTGAATTGATTTCAGAAAAAAAAAAGACCAAACCGTATGTTGTCTATAGGAAATTCACTTGTATATTTAAGGGCACACACAGACTGAATTTTAATGGATAGAAAAAGATATTGAATGGCAATGGTAACCAACAGACAGCAAGTGTGGTTACACTTACGTCAGAAAAAAAATAGACTTTAAGTCAAAAACTTTCTTCAAGAGACAAAGAAGGATATTTTATAATGATAAAAGGGTCAATACATTATGAGAATGTAACAATGATAATTATGTATGCACCCAACATCAGAAGATGTAAATATATAAAGCAAACATTGACAGAACTGAAGGGAGAAATAGACAGAAATACAATAATACTAGGAGATTTCTTTACTCTAATTTCAATAACTGACAGAACATCCAGGCAGAAGATCAACTAGGAAAGAGGACTCGAATAACAATATAAACCAAATGGACCTAACAGACATACACAGAACATTCCACCCAATGACAGCAGAATTTACATATATTTTTTAAGTGCATGTGGATTTTTCTCCAGGATAGATCATATGTTACATGACAAAACTAGGCTTAATAAATTTAAAAAGATTGCAATCATACCAAATATCTTTTCTGACCACAAAGGAATGAAAGTAGAAATTAATAGCACAGAGAAAACTGAAATATCCATAAATACATGGACATTAAATAATACACTCTTGAATAAACTTTGGGTTAAAGAAAAAAAATCCCGCAAAAGAAATTTAAAAATATTTGAGGATACATGGAAATACAACTACCAAAACTTGTGGGATGCAGCAACAGCAGAACTAAGAGAGTAGTTCATAATGATAAATGCCTGCATTAAAAAAAGAAGAAAGATCTCAAAAAAACCAACCTAACATTATGCCTCGAGGAACTAAAAAAAAGAATAAGCTAAGATCAAATTTATCAGAAGGAAGGAAATAATGAAAATTAGAAGAGAAATAAATAAGATAGAAAATAGAAAAACAGTAGGAAAAGTCAATGAAACTTAGAGTTGGTTTTTGAAAAGATAAACTTGAGAAAAATTTAGCTAAAAGAACTAAAAAAGAGAGAAGTTTCAAATAAAATCAGAAAAGGAATAAGAGACATTACAACTGATGCCACAGAAATTATTATGAGACTGTTATAAACAATTATATGCCAACAAATTGGATAACAGAAAAAATGGATAAACTCCTAGAAACATACAAGACCGTATCATGAAGAAAAAGAAAGTCTGAATAGACCAAGGATGAGTAAGAAGATTAAGTTAGTAATCAAAAACCTCCCAACAAAGAAAAACCCAGGTCCTAATAGCTTCATAAATGAATTCTACAAAACATTTAAAGAATTAACACCAATATGTCCCAAATTCTTTCAGAAAATTAAAGAGAAGGGAGCACTTCCAAACTGATCTTATGAGGCCAGCATTACCTTGGTACCAAAGCCAGACAAAGAAAGACACTACAAGAAAGAAAACTATAGGTCAATATCACTGATGAATGTAGATGCAGAAATCTTCAACTAAACACTAGCAAACCAAATTCAACAGCATATTAAAAGGCTCATATACCAAGAGCAAGTGGGATTTAACCCTGGGATACAAAGGATGTTTCAAAATGTGTGTTAATAAATCAATAAGATACACCACATTAAAAGAATAAAGGATAAAAATCATATGATCACCTCAATAGATGCACAAAAAGTATTTAACAAAAAAGTCAACATCTTTTTAAAATAAAAACTCAAAAAATTCATTGTAGAAGGAGATTACCACAACATAAAGGCCATATATGACAAGCCCACAGCTAACACCATATTCAACAGTAAAAAAAATTTAAAAAAAATTCCTCTAAGATCAGGAATAAGATAAGAATGCCCATGCACACCACTTCTTTTCAATATAATATTGGAAGTCCTAGCCAGAGCAATTAGGCAAGAAAAAGAAATAAAAGCCATCCAAATCAGGAAGAGAAAAATAAAATATTTTTCTGTTTATAGACATGATCTTATATATAAAAAACCCTGAAAACTTCATAAAAACACTGTTAGAGTTAATAAATGGATTCATCAAAGTTGCAAGATACAAAATTAGAGTTCAAAAATCAGTTGCTTTTCTATACATTAACAATAATCCCATTTACAACTGCATAAAAAATAACCTAAATTAATTAGGAATAAATTTACCCAAGGGGTGAAAGATCTATACACTGAAAACTATAAAACATTGTGGAAAAAAATGTGAATATGACACAAGTAAAGAGAAAGATATCCATGTTCATGAACAGGAAGAACTGTCCATACTATCCACAGAGATCTACAGATTCATTGCAATCTCTATCAAAATTCCAATGACATTTTTCACAGTAATAAAGAATTCTAAATTCATCAGGAACCACAAAAGACCCTGAAAGCAATCATCAGCAAGAAGACAGAGCATCACACTATCTGATTTAAAGATATACTGCAGGCCTTCTCTTCCTGGTTCTTCCCAGAGTCGGGAAAAGCTGGGTTGAGAGGGTGTTAAAAAAAAAAAAAAAGATAAAAATATACTGCAAAGCTACAGTAATCAAAATAGTATGGTACTGGCATAAAAACAGACACATAGACCAATAGAACAGAATAGAGAGCACAGAAATACATCCACACATTTATGTTCAATTGATCTTCAACAAGGGTGACATGATGGGGAAAGGATAGTCTCTTCAATAAATGGTTCTGGATGAGCAATTTATGTTCTTTGGAAAAAAAAAAAAAATAAATGGTGCCGGGAAAACTGGATATCAAATGTAGAAGAATGAAAGTGGACCCTTATACATGGTTAGGGCGAATGGTCTGAAAATTTCAGTACAGTAGCCTTGGTTGACTACTTCGTATTACTTTCAGCAAAGTACTACTAGAGAGGGACGAGTTATGCTAGACCTGCCCGGTTTGCCAACACGGAGAAAAGGGAATATACCTCTGCAGGCGTGGCGCCCTGGTTCTGCAGCTCACACTAAGAGTCCTACAACGTGGAGCCTTGCACAGGAGAGAGAGCCAAATGCTTCTGCAGCTCATGCAGAAGAAATTACACAGGGTGGCTGCGAAACGGCAGTCTTGGTGAAAGACGAGGAAGACTGAACCTGGTGGCAAGGAGGGGGTTAGGGCACCCTTTCCTCAGAAGCCTGTCATTTCAGATGCGTCCTGAGCTGCATCCTGATGGGCTGAACACACAGGTCAGTAAATAAAACCCAGAGATGTCGTTGCTACCTCTGGACAAGATTGTTGGCTGTGGTCACTTACACCTACGATAGGCTGAAAGCAAGTACTCCAAACCGCTACTACGTTTTTAAGATAATAATATTGCTAACGAATCCTGAATCGGCCTGCAAAAGCCAGGAGCCTGTATATACGGTTGGTCCGTCCTCGTGGGTTCCGCATCTGCAGATTCAATCAACTGTGGATCGAAAACATTTGAGAAAACAATAAGAAACAATAATACAACAATGAAAAGTAATACAATTTTTAAAAATGTATTATAACAACTATTTTTATAGCATTTACATTGTCTTAGGCATTGTAAGCAATCTAGAGGTGATTTAAAGTGTAACATACGGAAAGATGTGCACAGGTTATATACAAATACTATGCCCTTTTACATCAGGGACTTGAGCACCCAAGAATTTTGCTATCTGTGGAGGACTCTGGAACCAACACCTCCTGGATACTGAGGGACTACCTACTCTAACAACCCCTGGGCCCCTGAACTTGCGTTGGCAAAAAGTGATCTGGAAAGCGGGGTAGCCGCCCAAGAAGGACATATACTCTAATGCCAACTTCGGGTGGACCCTGGGAGGACTGTGTACAGGAACCAACCAGGGGCCTGGGGCCATGGATGACAACAGCCAGTGAATGGGATTCCAGATCCCAGCACCAGGAACATTCCCCAACCAAGGAAAGTTCCCTTCTTCCAGATTGGGAGTACACACTATTTATGCCCAGCAGGGTTTGATCATTGTTACACAATGCTGTGTTTTTCATTTTCCTGTTTCCAGAGTGGGAGATTTCATCATCATTATTACCCTGTTTCTTTTCTATCACAGTGTGTTGAGAGCTAACTTACCTTTAAAAACACAAGTTGCCAGACAAAAAGCAGCAGCACACAGAGGTGGATGAAGACTGCAGGTCCTGGACTTGGAGCTAGAGGCAGCAGATGGTTGACACTCTGTGTTTGCTGGTTTGGAGACAGGCACGAATGTGTTCTGTGCATAACAAGCCCTCCCCATGAAAAGGGTGAACCATAGCAGAGAACTCAGTTTCTATTCTCCCCTTCTGTATTGGTAATAATGCCTCAGATTTTCAACTGAGTCTTCATCTCCCAGTTTTCCTTACATTTAAATTTGAACACATGTTTAAATTCTAGTCAATGGTACATGAGCGAGACTACTGCTAAGAAACGTCTTTAAGAGATTGCTGACATGTGACCTTTGCCCCTTTTTTTTTCGGTCCCTTCTTCCATCTTGATACCTGGAGCTCAGATGTGACAGCTGGAGTTCTGGCCTTTTTTTCTGATCACAAGAACAAGGTCTCATCCTAGAAGTGGTGCACCTGTGAGTTGAAAGAACATTGGTTCCTATTGACTAATGTTAGAACTCCCTCCGTAGAATGAGGCTACCCACCTTGTTTCCATAAGGGATAAAGTGATCTCTAAACTGTTCAAGCCACAATAATTTTTAGCTCCTTGCAACTAACATAATCCTAATTTACACACTTGCCCCTGCATTATGCGGAAGGTGAGTGGTTGGAAGGAGGAGAGGGAAGAGAGAAGAGAGAAGGAAAATGGACTTATGCTAAGGAGTCATTCAACTTGTACTTGTCTCCCCATATTCCCTTAATTAGATCCAGAAACCCCAAAGCGGAAACATACAAAACCTATTCTCTCCTGTACAACAAAGTCCGCTGAAGGGGACTCAGTGCTCCAGGAGCATCCCAGGCCAACTGCTTCGTGGAGGCTCACCCTGGAGCAGCAGGTGATGCAGTGACACGGCACGTTAGGACAGCTGGCTCCAGAGCATGGCTCCGTCAGCCTGTGGGGCCTCTGGGTGGACTGGAAGTCATTTGCTCCAGATGGTGCCCTGTGTTTCAAAGGCACATTTTGAAGCCTCAGCAACTGATCAAAAAGACTACTGAATATTGTTCCCTGTGCGTGCTAGCCGCGGTGGGACGCAGAGCTGCGGGAAGTGGCTCTGTTGACTTCTGAACTTGTTCTTACAGTTTTCCCTCTGGGTGCTCTCTCTCCCTGTCTTTCTCTCCCTCTTCAATTGCTACCTCCTTCCTCACTCGCTCCCCTCCTGCCCCCACCCCCCACCACACACACACACACACACACACACAGACACACACACACACACACACACACACACACTCAGTTCTCTCCCAAACTCGGAGCTCTGGCTCTGACTTGCCCGTATGCACTGACATCCTCTTGGCAGTAGAAGACTCAGAACTTGCCCTTGACTGCTGTTTGGGCCGGTGCCAGCTCCCCAACCACTGGACAGAGATGGGAAAGTGGTAAAAATGAATGCTCGTTTGCTAAATATTTGAGGAGAGAAAACAAAAGCATGAAAACAACTAGCAAGAGTTTGCCCAGGCCAGGTTTCTAAATTATCTAGGCTGCTGGCCAGTCGATGTGACTCTGAACTCCAGCTGTCTGCATGAGCCCTGCCAGAGAAGGGGCTGACATAGGTTTTCAAGTCTCATCAGACCGTTTCAAAAATTTATCTGTAAGTTCTCCTCATCCCCACACGAGCCCTCATTCTCTCATCCCACTGTTTGTGGGCTTTGGTGGGAAAGGTGGTGGTGGGGGAACTCAACTGAGAAAGTGCAGAATTTCCAGTTATCCTCACATCCGATGGCTGCAGCGCTAGGAGACCTTCCCAACTGAGGCATCCCGAGCACCCTCCTCAATTCTGCTTAGTGTTTTCAGCTTTTCATGTATGATCAAGTGATTCCTTACCCAGAATCCCTTCACTGCTCCTCAGTCAGCGAACACTGTTTAAGGCCTAAGCCCCACCTGCTTTTTCAGACCCCTCCACCCATATCCCTACCAAGGAAATCTACAATCCAGCTGCATGGCACTTCTTGTCCCTCCTGAAAGGTTACTTGCTGTTCTGTGGCTCCTTTCTGTAAAATACTTGGAATGATTAACAAGCACGTCCGAAGTCACGCAGTGTGGAGGGGCAGAGCTGAGATTCGAACACAAGCAGCGACTGCAGACTGCACATTTCCACTGGGCACTCATCGTGTTTTCCGATGGAAAATGGGTGTGTGGGTTGTTGGCCACTTTTGGAGGCTGTGAACAAAGCCTCAGTGAACATCAGTGGTTCCTCAATTGTTTAATGCCCCATGACTGTTTCCTTAGAATAAACGCCTATTTCTTTACATGGCATCACCAAATCTAAAGGTGCTAAATGTCAGTACACCCCTTCTGGTGGGCAGTTTCGTAATACATATTCTTTAATCTTTTTAGATATGAAAATAGAATACAAAATATCATCATTTTGATTTGTATTTCTTTTGATGTTAGATAAATTGAACATTTTATGTCCATGTAGTCTGCCTATTTATGTATTTTGTTCATTTTGTTTTCCAGTATTAGTGCTGTCTTTTGCTCATAGACTGGGAAACTCTTTATATATTAAGGATATTTATCCTTTGCCTGGCATAAATGTCACAAGTATACTTGTGGCAGCTTGTGGATGGTCTTTTTTTTTTTTTTTATTTCAGCAAATTATGGGTGTACATATGTTTAGGTTACATGTGTTGCCCTTGGTTCCCCCCCACCAAAGTCCGTGTTTCAAATATGTCCATCCTTCGGGTAGTGCGCATTGCACTCCTTGTGTATACAAATACCCACCCCCTCCTCCCTCCTCCCCCCTCCTTCCCGTGGTACAGATGATTAGGTTAGGATGGTCTTTTAATTTAAATCTCACTCTTGGCTAAAACAGGAAGGGTCCAGACTGAGTGACTCTCAGACCGGGTGTTTATAATGCCCATGATTCTGATTTCCTGGCCAAGTGCATTTCACAGTCCTGTAGTGTAAGGCCACATTGACAAACGCAGCTCCGTTCGCTGGGGCAGCTGTTCTCTACCAAGAGACACTGTTTACCACATTGCCTGGACCTTTACTGTCGGAGCCCATCTGTGCAATATACTACATTGCCCAGCATGCACTTCTGAGGGGGTCTTCTCATATCCGGACCTACTAAACCGTTCTCGTGTGAATCGCTGTTTGCTAATCCAAAGACATTTGAGGACCTATTGTGTGCTGGACATTGTTCAATAAACAACACAGACAAAAATCCTTCTCATGGAGTTACATCCCGGTGGGTTTCATTATGATTGGTAATAAGTAATAAACGTAATAAACAGATAACTTTTATAGACTGTTACAAAAATCAAAGTGGAATAAGAGGCCCAGGGAAAAGGGCATGTAGGTATCAGTTGAAATATTAATAGAGTTGAATATTTTAACAGCAAAAGACTTGCAGGAGAAGAGAGAGCCAAACAGATACCTAAGAAAGGGAGGTTTCAGGGAGAAGAAACAGCCAATGCAAAGGCCCTGGGGTGGGAGTAGCAAGGAGCTCAGTGTGCTAGAGGAGAGCAAGCAGCTGGCACAGGAGTGTGGGACGCGATCAGAAAGGTAACGGTGGTCAGATATGCAGGGGCTTGTGGGCCATTATAGGGCTGTGCTTTGTACCTCAGGGAAATAGGAGCCACAGCAGGCTTTAAAGCAGGGAGCAACATGGTCTGACTTTCATTTTAACAGGATCATCCTGGTTTCTGAGGTTGAAAATAGACGACAGAAGGGGCTGGGTTTAAAGCAGAGGGAGTGTTTACAGGGCTCATGAGGCAATCCTGGGGGAGGCAATGTTGGCTGGGTCCCAGAGCTGGCGATGGAGGCATCGAAAGTGGTCAGGGTTCTAGATGTGCAGTGAAGGAAGAGCCAACAGTATCTCTTGTTACACTGAGTTTAGGGTGTGAGAGAAAGAGGTAAACGCTCTTCCAAGATAGCAGTTCTCACGCTCAGTCCCTGCTCCTGCCCTCCTTTCCTCTTATTTTCCGGTACCCGCAGTCTGAATGAAAGCAGAAGTCGGGGGGAGGGGGGGACGTGTCCCAGAAGCCAGCACTCAGGGGAAAAGCGAAGCTTCCCTGTTTTGTGCACGTGTACTCCCTGGACCTCTGAGTCCAGACACAGGCAGTGACGGGGGAAGAAGGTGGACTCTCACTTTTCGCCAATGGCTTTTGTTCTAACGAGAAACTTACCACACCATGAGGCGAACTCTTCTGGTTCTTGCTCGACTCAGCTCCAACGGCTCTGCAGAGTCCTGGGACAGAACGTCCTGAAGCTCCAGTGGTTCCATGCTGGGAGTTCTCACCTGTGTGCGCTGTGCTGTCTTCACGTGGATTTCAGTGGGAAGCCGGATACAATAGATTATCTTTTTTTAAAAATGCATCATATTTTATTACTTTTTCTTGTGAAGTGAAACATTTATACTGGATCCTCCTATGGCAAACCATCTGGATCCCACTAAAGTTTGAATGGGTATGAATAGATGCTCTGAGAAATCACAGAGCTGGTCTTCAGTGTCTGCTACACGTGGGGCTGATACTGCAATGCCCAAGTGAATGCAGGCGCTGGTCTATGATGACGACGCCTTGACGAAGACAGGCTTTCATTAACAAAACCATTTTCACACCTTAATGAATGGTTATGAAACCATACTGCTTTAAACTTTTTATTTTGGACTAATTGTAGATGCACAGAGAAGTTGCAAACATCGTGCAGGGTTACTGTCTCCCTGTTCCCCAGCATCCCCATCGTTACAGCTTACTGTACATGACCGTCGTGTATTTGTCAAAACTAAGAGTTGTTGCATTACTTTGGTGCATTTCTAGTTGTACAGGTAGTTGATAAATTAAACTCCAGACTTTATTCAGATTTCACAAGTTTTTCCGCTCATGTCCTTTTCTGATCCAGGACACCTCACTGTATTTAATTGTCACGTCTCCTAGTCTTCTCTGGTCCATGACAATTTCTCAGTCCTTCTTTGTTCTCCACAACCTTGACAGTTTTGAGGAATCTCGGTCAGGCATTTTATAGGATGTTCTTCAGTTTGAGTTTGTCTGATGTTTTTCTCACAGGGTTATGGGTCTGGGCAAAGAATACCACAGAAGTGAAGAGCCCTTCTCATACCGGGGTATCTGATACCTACGTATCTTACCGATGGCAGTAAGTAACTTATTGATCAGTTAACACCGATCTCTTGGTGAAGGAGTTGGCAAGGCTTCTCCACTGTGCTGGTGAGGGTTTCCTCCCATCCGCGTACTGTCCTGCGGATGCCAGCGTAGTCATAAGTCCAGCCACACTCAGCGGCAGTGGGTGGGGAAGGGTTTATTTATTTATTTTTTTAGCTGGGAAACAATTATTTCTTCTTAAAAAAATTTAGAACACTCAGAGGAGGAAATAAAAGTACATCTTCTGCCCTTTGGTTTTGGTATCATAGCCATCGAGGTGACCTCTTTATCACACAGTCTCCCTTCCTTTTCTCCATCGAGATAGTTTAACCCCTTACAAAAAATTCCCCAGTCATCTCCACCCAACTTTCCCACATCCCCCTGAAGAGTTCTCTTTAAATAATTGTGTATTTCAGTGATTTCTACCTTCCTTTCTTGGCTGTGCAGAAAGTAGGACGGACTAAATCCTGGTTAAATGAACAAAAAGATGAATGTCTTTCATGAATTTCTCCTTTTCTTCCCCTCCTGGAGGGAGGGCAGCAGATTTAATTTTTCTCTTTCCCTCTCACAGTAACTGAGGTTGTAACTAACACTCAATAAATGCTTTTTATCAAACGGAATCCAATCAGTGATGGAAGAGCTTCTAAATAATCCACAATTCTCTCATCAAACTGTCAGACCCAATAAGTGCCAATAAAATTTGGAAGAGGAATTCAATTCCACGGCTGAATCCCAGTGACATTTCCTCACAAAGATTCATAATAATAATCATCACTGGAAGACACAGCTATTCATTTCCTATTGTTCTCTGTAGAAGGGCTGTTAGCTTTGGGTTTTGCTTTGTTTTGTTTTGTTTTTTCAAAAACAAAGAATAATACACTGTGACTTTTGAGAAAAGCTCAGGGTTGATGAAATATTACCAAAAGGGGTAGGAAAGGGGAACTACAAAGGACAAATTAAATTCTGTCCTTTTTGAGCTTTAAGGGTGCCAATTTTTGTATTTTAACAAGCATAAGCCATCCTTTGTCATGTCTGAAGCGGGAGAAGCTCATGGGAGGGGGAACACAGAGTAATTCTTGTGGCATCCCCCCACCCCCCGTTTCTCTTTCAAAAAGGAAATCTATGATCCCTGTGGAAACATTAGAAAATGTATGTAAGAAAAAAGGGGGAAATGTCTATAATTCTGGACAAATGAGAAAGAGGGAAATGTTTATTGTTGTAGGTTTGGGTGGTCTCGTTTGTGTTCGCCTAGAATGAGGACGCCAATGGCCCTAACAGGAAGGAGGAACTTACCCAGAAGCCTGAGAAATGGGGGGTGGGGGGTGACCAGGAACTTTGTTGCCAGGCAGTGACAGTTAGCTGAGGTGCTGCCCCTGCTGTACTCAGCACGGCACCCCACATCGGAAGACCACTGGGATGGCGCCCCGCAAGGGAATCCAGGAGAAAGCGGAAGTAAAGGTGCGGCTCGAACAGCCACCTGACACGGAGCCATCGGCAGTCTGCTCCAGTTTCCTTCCTCCTCTTTTCCTTCGTGGGGGCGGTGCAGCTACTCACTGCTGAGCTGAAACCGGAGCATCACTGGGACTGCAAGGCTGAGAGTCCCTCTGGAGGCTGTAAGGACATGGTGTTGCTTCACAGCACTTCGGGTGTAACAGAAAGTAACCATAATGTAGCGCAATGGCAGTGCAACGGGCAGCAAACCACTGCCCATGGCCAAATCGGCTACATTTGGAAATAAAATTTTATTGAAATACAGCATGGCTATTCATTCACACGCTGTCCGCGACGGCTCTTGTGCTGCAATGGCAGATACGAGCAGTTGCAACAGAGACCCAATGGCCTGCAAAGGCTAAAAAGGCGTTGCTGATCCTGGAACGGAAAATAAACTTGAAGTTAGCATATCCCATGTCTGGTCGCCGGTCTACCTCAGTGAGCTTTGGTGACTTTGGACAAGCCCCTTCCTCCATCTACGTCTCAATTTCTTCATTTGTATTGAAGAAGATTTCTAATTTCTCTGTAATTCTCAGTCTGAAGCTCAGTGGGAAAAGCTGGCCTACGGCTGCCAGCAACCAGGCAGGGTCTGCAGAGAGAAGTGACAGGAACGGTATGGGGAGGAGAGGTTTTCCACCCTCTCACCTGCCACATCTTTGTGCCCTGATGTTCAAAATATCTCTTGTAAACACCATAGAACTAATATTTGAATCTAGAGTGATGATCTCTACCTTTTACTTAAAAAGTTGAGCCCATTCACGTTTTTTGTGGATTCTGATAAATATGTATTCATTCCCACCATTCTATTCTTGTTTCCCATCTGGGATTCCATCAGACATCTCTACTGCCCAGATCCGCATCATATTAATCCACTATTTTATTCCAGTTATGGTGGTGGCAACTGGCTCCATATCTGATAGCTGCTCGTCCCAGCTGTTCCTTTTGTCTTTCAAAGCTTCCCCTTGGGGTGTCTCTGTGACCACCACACGGGATGCCTCTGAGAACATGCTCGCCATTCTGACATTCTGACACATGCACAAACCTGGCATCGTGAAGCATCGAACACACTCTGGCCAGTCAATGGGCGATGGATAAAAACCAGCAAATAAACATTCCCTTCTTCTGCCCCTCGGGTGGACAGTGCTGGAGTATCTGTTCCATGACTTTTCAGAGAGTGCCTCACAGGATTGAAATGATGAGTGTCTGGGTGATGCCTGCTCACCCTACTGCCGTTCCCCGAGTTAGGTCCCGAGTCAACCACCTATGCACAAGCCTTGATTACAAGTTCTGCTTTTGGGACAACACACGTGAGGATATCTTTTTAAATTTCTTTTTTCTTCATTTCTCTTATTCTTTTGAAATGTTTTAGGTATTTCCCCTTTGTTACATTTTCTCCCCTATACTGGTTTGAAATTTATACAGCACATTTATATTATCTAGTAATTATATTAACATGCATTTTTAGCATATTTTAAAGTGAATCTTTACCCTACTCCTGAAAAATACAAGGAACTTGGACTGCTTTAACTCCAAATGACCAGCTGGCTTACGTGATATTATCATCCAGTATTTTAGCTCTATATTTTTTAACTCAATAAATTAGGCATTATTGTTGTTTATACCACCAAAATAAATGTTTATTACATTTTCCCCCAATGACCATCATTTCCTTTACTCAGCATCCCCTGTATTCTTAGCCTTCCTTCTTTCCGAAGTACAAACATTTGAAGTTCCCGTAGTGCAAGTCTGTACCGACCAATTCTCTCATGTTTAGCTTATCAGAAAATGTCTTTGTTTAATTCTCGTTTTTGAAAGATAGCTCGGTTGAAAATGCAATTCTAGATTGACAATTTTTTTATCACTTGAAAGCTATTTGAACACTGTCTTCTGGATGTCTGTGTTGCTATTGAGGAGTCAGATATTAGTTTACTTGCTTTTCTTTATAAATAATTTTCCCTGGCTCTTAAAGCTGTCTTGTTGCACTTAGTGTTCTGTTATTTTACCATGACATGTCTACATGTAGATTTCTTTATATTTTTTGAGTGAAAATAAGCTTTATTCATTCTTATATTTCTTTAAACATATTAAACATATATATCTTATATTCTGGATCCGGTAATTCCAACCTGAAAATTTTAAGGCAGGACTCTGTTGTTTGTTCTGCTGACTCTCAAATCATGATGCCATGTGGCCTCAGGTGTTTTGTTATTTTTGACTGCAAGCACATGTTTGCTTAAACTGCATCAGCAGAAGTTCTTTTAAGCCTGGATTGGGGCTCTTTGCCATAAAGGAACAGTGTTGGTTTCTGTCAGGTTCCTTGGACACTACCAATCCTGCTTCACTTTTAATTAAAATTTTCAACTTGGAGTCATGGGGCCATGTAAATACCATGAATTCAGAATATAAACTTATGTGAAGCCAGCCATATCCATGCATTCTTAAAGGACAACTCTTTCCTTCATTCCCCTATCCAGAGCCAAGTGCAAGGCATTTGTAGAGTTTTCCTAGCTCAACCTTTTCTTAAGGGCGCACAACTATCACATGCTCCTGGTATATGTTAGGCTCTGATCTGGTTCCTTCTGTTGCAAAGGCCAAAGCTTTTGTCTCCTGTCCCTGATTGGCACACAGACATTGATGCCAGGGCTCTGGGCTTCTCACATAAGTGGACGCCCCCGGGATGCAGAGGCTCGAGGGCTTCCTTAGCCGCCTACATTTACACGCTCACATTTTCCTGCCTCCAGAGGAATATCCTTGCCTCCTTACAATTTTATCTGTGCCTTTAAAATGTTTTTCATAAACATTTTTCTAGAATTTGTGTTTGGTAATGAGAGTTTCAGGATAGCTAGTCAAAAAACCAGGAGATTTTCATGAGAACTAAAAATGACAGATTCGATGGTTAAATATCTGTCATTCCCAAATATTCCCACTTCCAAAAAAGAATGCCAGCCCAAAAAAATGCCCTTTTGGGGACCACATCCTTTGACAAGGGAGGAGGATATGTCTTGTTTGCAATTTCTTTGTTTAAAATCTCTCTTTGTTTAGAAATCGTGCTTGCATGGCATCCATATCTATATATCTATATCTATATCTATAGGAAGAAAATTTCCCTTAGGTGCCCCAAATAAGTTAGGAGATGTAGTTCTCCATAACCACAATTTCTGCCCCAAGGAAGGGGCAGAAGGAAGAAAGGAAGAAAATAAAGGAAGAAAAGGAAGAAGGAAGAAAATAAAAGCGGTTAAAATATCTCTGAACTACTGGAACAATTGTCCAGTCATTTGCACAAAAGATCAGCTGTGTGATCATCGCAGAAACCTCCCTGTGCTCTCAGCTCCATCACTAAGAAAGCTAAACCTTCCCTACAGCTCAGTCTTTTCGGGCTGTTAAATTATCTCCCCTCAGTACAACACTGAATGCGTACAGTTCACTGTAGCATTCCCCTGGACTCGGCAAAGGGAATTTTAATAAGTAATAAAGCAGACTTTTTTGACAAGATAGAGTTTTAAGGTTGTCTCTTAGAATTCTGAATTTTCCCACTTTGTTATAATGAAAAGAACCAAAAAGTGTCAGTCTAGAGAGGAGAGTTAGCCCTAATTTGCCAGGCCTATTCTACCCTTCTCTCACCACCAAAACACACACACACACACACACACACACACACACACACACACACACAAAGTAATGATAATCAGTTGCATTATCTTCATGCATAAAGCCATTATGTAAAGTGGATCCCATATAAAAAGAGCTTCATGGATTTATTCCATAGTTTATAGCATGTCACATATGGTACATTTTTCTCAATATGAGGGGTAATCCCATCATGATCATCTCACGGGATCATAATGTACAATCTGGACGTGCCAGGAGCCCTCTCTTTTCTGTTAACTTGATAAGAAGGTCAGGAGTGCCACTCGGAATCCTTCATCTTGCTCCTTTTTTTAACCTGCGGTTTTCTCACGTGTCTCCTGAGTTCTGGTGTCTCTGTGCCACTGCTGACATGCAAGGCAAGGATTAGCATTTTTGTGATAAATGTTCTCATCTGTATGGTGTGGTTATCATTCCCTTTGACTACTTGACATCTGAACCTCTAGTCCTGTATTTTAAAAATTCTTCCCCTTTGAGTCTTGGTTGGAGGCAGCTTGCAATCAGGGTGTGGACCTATGATCCAGGTTCTGTGCCATAGAAATTGGACCTTCTTAGACAAAATAAAGGATGACCTATCTCTGAAGCCAGCTCAACGCCTTGCACATGGTAGGAATCTTCATATCTTGTTTATTTAATGAATGAATGAGTTTTGAAATCAGACGTCCAGAGTTATTTTCCTTATGTCTTTGAAACGACAGACATTCTGTGGTTGGTCCTTGATGTCCATTAGACTAAGCAGACTACACATATGTCCCCATAAACTTCCAACTGTCCCAGTCCTTCCGCTGTCAGTCCTTTTCTTTCCCTTGATACCCATCCCCTGAAGCACTTCATGGAGGGCTGTGTTCAGGAGGTATAATGAAAAAGATCAGAACTCAGGAAAATATTTAAGTTTACACGTCCAGAAGGGAAGCTGCAAGAAGGGTGAATACGAATTAAAAACTAAGAGGAAGAACTGTTGCTGTTCAAAGCTACTGAACATAAGAAGCTGAAAGAAGCAGTGTTCAGACATAGAGAGAGGGCCTGAAAGTCACGACACGACTTTTTGTACAAGACCCTCCTTCTTCTGGGGCTCGGGATCCACACGTGAATAATGGCTGAACAGTCTGACCCTCAGGATCTCTGTCCAGCTCTGACTTTGTATTTTTGGGGTGAAAAAGAAATTTACATCCATGATTTCTCTTTCACCCAATGAAAAATTCTCTAACAGAAACCAAACAACAGAGCACAAGAAAGAGTTGAGCCCTGTTATCATGGCTGAGAAGCTGGGCCAAACCGGTTAAGGGCTCAGCGGCTGGAAGCCTATTAGCAACGGCTCAGATTTCCTGGTTCCAATGGGTTGCGCCACACTCAGGATTAGCGTTGCCCACAGCCTGTGGTTAATGACTGTTTGTACGGTAACAGTCTGCTGTTATGCCGACAGAATGCCTGTAAAGACTATGCTCAGATTTTGAGAGAGGCCACGCATTCCCCCTGTGATGGCAAAGCCGTTTAGAGAACAAAAAGACTCTGGTCTGTGTTGCCTCACACCCTGTCCAGCACCAAGCTCCGAGTAGCCATCATTACGATGCTAGAGGCAGTTGGCATCCAGCACCATGAAACGGAACATTAGTATCCACCAGGGATGCCTGCTTTCGTTCTCCCCCATCGCCATTTTATCAATTTCTTTCCCTTCGTGCTTGCTTTCTTTGTTTATGAGCTTAAAAAAGGCCTTGTATACCCCAAGGGGGAGGGATAAATATTCATATTTTAACAAAATTCTATACCAATGGTAATTTTGAATTTTCCATTAACAAGGAACTGATAGCATATCATATCTGAAAATCTCCATGGCTTTGTATTACCAAAGAGTAAAGTTCAAACTCCTTTACATTGTTTAAGCCCCACTTTTCTACGACTCCGAATCAGGTTTTCAGGCTTATCATTCACTTCCCTACTGGGTCCTGATCTTGCTTTAGCCAAATGTCTAACTGTTTTAGATCATGGCTGGGGTCGTCTTGGTTCACACTCTTGGTGCCCCTAGAACGCCTGTCCATCGTTTCTGTTTGTTGGGACTACCTCTCTCCTTTAAACTGCAGCCTCAAAATGCTGCTTCATTCACAAGGTTGTCAGAGTCCCCAGCCAGAAGTAATCTCTCCTTTTTATTTCCTTGCCATTCTGCTTTATGGATGCACTTTGCCCTCCCTCAGGAGATTCCTTATTGGAAACAAGGGCTGCGTCTCACTCACTTACTTACCTCCCCCTACCCCCCGTGCCCAGGACAGGATCTTAAAGAGGAGATGCTCAGTGACGGCCATATCATCACTGTTAGCTTATTTTAGGTTCAACATTTAATTATTACCCAAGAAACCAAAGGGAGTCAGTACAGATATGACACCTCTCTCGGCAGACTGGTGGATTCAGGGATGCTGAGGGCATATGAAGTTCGCCTTGGCTCTTTTGACTGAGCTGTTGGAATAAAGCTGGGGCGAATGCTTCCCATCCCCATTTAGCACCAGTCTATTCTGACTAACTGTGCCTTAACAGTGATTATATTCTTGTAGGCTTGGAATTTAGTAAGTTAGTAACTTAAAGCAGGTTGAATCAGGAGCAAGTTGTACATTTTAGAGGGGAGCTTCAGAGCTTAGGTGCAAAGAAAATTACGCCTTTCTGATTGAGAATATAATTGCAAAGATTCATACACAGATACAGAGAAAGACCATAATCTTCAGTCTTTTGGGGCTTCTGCCAAGTTGCATGAAAGAGAAAAGTTGAGTTCTGAAAGGAGCCAGGGGAGAAAAGCTTCTGAGGAATCACAGAGGAAAAGAATGGCAGGGAGGGGCAGAGGGACAACGGGGGTCGGGGGGTCTTACTGAAGGTGGCCGGAGGGACCCTGAAAGGTCATAAAAAGCATGAGGCCTGAAAGAACTTCAACACTGGTGTGGGCTGGTTAAAGACCAAGGAAACTGCTGCTTCCTCACACCTAGAAATTCTCATTTGTTTAGGATTGGCTCAGAAATACATCTTTTCCAAGACAATATCTTTCCATGCTTATCACCAGGCTTTTTGTGAATGTTCTTTTTTCTTACCTATTGGAAAACCTATCCCAAAATTCCCCTCCCAAGAACATGAGTGTAAGTGACTGGGCTATTTCCAAAGTTTAGACGAGCGTAGGAATGAGAAGAGGGAAAGTAGGGCCATCTGTACCATTATTTTTAAGGTCTCATGTTTAACTTTTCCTAATCATTACAGACGAGTGTTTAATAGAAATCGAATTATGCTGCCTGTAATATACAAACACGTTCTAGGCATCCCGTTATGAAAACATCATAACACAGGGATGTGACAGGGAAGACGCACTGTGACCAAAATAAACGCTTGGGGTCAGAAACACTGATTCTCGAGGTGGAAATACCAATGGAGGTAGATGGAGCCATCCCAGAATGCCAGAAAGGTGGTGCACTCTGACCCAGAATCTCTGCGGTGAACCCAGCAGTTCTAATATTCAGTGCTTTTAAAGAGTATCATTAAAAACTAATATGCACATGCACTCGCAGAGGGCCAGAGAACAGTGCTGCTCCTGTAGGCCAGTATAAGTTCCTTTTGCCTCTTTCATATGTCTCAGGACGTGGGAAATTGGTTGAGAATATGCATGTACTGTGGGTTATATCAATGCTCTCGATTCTCTGTGGAACCGCTAGACGCCAGTTGTCCACAGCTATGGATGCAGATAATTCATGTCCCGGGAAGGTGGCCTTTAGAAGCTTATAGTCTAATTTAAGGGAAAGGTGATTCTCATAAAAATATTTTAAAATATTAATACAATGTAGCAGATGTTCATTTGAAAATGGAGTAAGTGCTGAGCAGCAGTGGTGTTATGAACAAAGCACATACTCTGGGTTGGTGTAACTCGAACCTCTACTACTTAGAAACCTTGAGGTCCTAGTCGAGTTTCTTAACCCCTGAAGTCCTTATGTCCTCACCTGTGAAATGTGGAGGGTCATGATGCTGACTTCGCAGGCTGGTGGTAAGTATGTGACGGTATGGACTGTGTACGACCCCTGCAGCAGGTGAACAGTAAATAGCAGCTGTCCTTGTGACTTGAGAAGCTGAGACATAGTAGAGACCAGTGTGGGCCAGGAGCCTTTGGAGGCTGAGCTGGAGCCAAGTCAGCTGAGACAGGAACAAACAAGGGGTGTCCCAGAAGGTTTCCTAGAAAGGATAACTACACAGCTGTTGGGAATAAGTAATATAAATTAAATGTCTGGGGTTGTGAGTAGAACTGGTTGGAACACAAGCTTTGAACAGAAAATAAGCCAGGATTCTAACCCAGAACTTTACTATACCCATTTTGCCTTCCTGTAGTGTTGGATTGCAGTTTAGAAGCATGTTGCCCACATTCAAGGTGCAGATTTTTCATATCCTGGAACTTAGTGTAATTCACGACGAATGGAGGAGCAAGGTGAACTGCGGAGGCACCTGGACTTGTTGTAAGGGTAAGTACAGAGGAAAGAGAAGGTGGCTGAAAACTGGACTTGGCATTTGCCTGTATGTAGAGCACAGGCATGGAGTCAGGAAGTCTGGGTTAGATTCTCAGCTCCTTCTTACTGGGAACTCTCTGAGCTTTAATTTTCTCATCTTTGGCATGACAGTAATATACCCACCTCAGAAAGCTTTGAAAATCAGAGCTAATGTAGATGAACATGTTTAGTGACCTGTAAAGCAATTTATAAGTCTTCTCTCATGGAAGATCTGGGAGAAGGAAGAGGAGCCATGGAAGGTCACATAGAAAAACGACGTGGTCCACTAGAGCAGACACAAAGTCCACCAAGTCTTAGAGACGGGGGAGGAAGAGTTTCAAGGAGGGCAGGGTAAAGGGTCACAAGTGATGAGAAAAAGTTGGTGATTAGCAGATCCCTGGTGACCTTGGAGAGAATGGTTTCTGTTGAGGGACAAGGACAGAAGCTGGATTTTATGAGATTAAGGAGAAAGTGGGTGGTAAGGAAATGGGGAATGTGGGGTATAGACCACTTAAGAAGTTTACAGTGAAAGGAAGCAGAAAATGGGACAGTAGCTTGAGGGAGTAGCTTAAATTATTACCGCTCTTATGGATCTAGACATTTTAACAGGGATCAACTCCTTAAACTGAAAAGATTAAGTGCTGTTGGTGGAATTTCAGTCAGCCAGAAGGTGGGAGAGAATTTTCTTCTTTGACACTTTGGGCACTTTCCAAGATGCCTGAAATCACACCATGAATAGGCATTTGCCTGTTCTGCCTGAATGGTAAGCTGACCTTATATAACTGCAGAATTTGGGTTCCTCCTATTGCCCACTTTTACCATTATATACTTTTATACCTTTTAAATAATACTTGCAAATGCAATGGGTTTGCTCAAAATGGTGATACTGTGAAGTACATCCCGCAGGGATGAGCATAAAAGCTCACCTATCTAAAAGTTCGACTTCTGTTTAACTGTGGACTTCCAAAACACCAAACTGTATTAGAAAGTTGGCAGGGGGGCAGGACAGGGAAGTCTTTGAGTTGCACATACCTGTCGTATGTTCATAAATTCTATTCCATAGAAAAGGTGATAGCAACTCTCTTTAACTTCTTCAACTACACATTTACTACAAAATAAGGTCATTGGCGTTGCTTTCAAGTTCCCCCACCACCTTGGTCCTAACAGCTGAACACCATTATTCTCCAGAACACATCTTCCCCACGTCAGTCTTCAGCCACCTTGGGGCGCTTCTCCAACTCTCGCCAGCGCTTCCCGTCCTCTGCACCTGTGTCCATCCTGCCCTCCCTGCAATGGCCTCTCCATCCCCTCCCCCCCTTGCCCTGTCCCAATTTTATCTGGCTTCAAAACTTGGCTCAATTCCCATTTACCTGTGTTCTGACAATTCTCCCTCTTACAGGGTTTTTCTTCTCCAAAACCCTACAGACCGACAGCCAGTGCCACAAAAGTCAATACTTAGTTTTATTTTATGTCTGAATTGTTCCATGCCTGGTAGCCTTATTTCCACATTTTCAGGTTCTTGAGTGCAGGGACCATTTCTTATTATACTATGTCTCCTAAATTCCTGTTTAATTTTTGTGCACTTAGAAGGTGCACTTTCATGTATTCATTGGAAGATGGTATATGACACAGGTTAGAGTTTAAATGCTGGAGCCTCAAGCAAAGGTTCCAATGGGGCTGAATGGGCAGCAATGAACTCAACATCTCCTAAAGATGCTCTCTTTGGTGAAAACCTCCTGTCACACAAAGGTTAGTGTAAAGGGTGGCAGAGAGCAATGCTGATGGCTGGGAACAGGGAGTGGCCGGGAACAGGGAGATAGATTGACAAATAATGAGGGACAGTTGTCATTTTGAATCTTGAGACATCAGGCAGGGAACCCAGCTTGAGTTAGGAAGGCTAGTCGTGCCAGATTGACCAATTCATTCTCCTTTTATGCACTACGTAGTTGTCCTTCATGCCAGAGATATTACATATTGATCTCTGGTGTGTAAAAATGTAAAAGGATTTGGTTGCTCCAAATATAACCCAGAAATGCCTGGTTCTCTCTAGCCTGCCTGAGAGCCCTGTAACACTCCTCTCCATTTCCTACATCTTTTCCCTCCTCCTCACAGCCCTGGAGGAAAAGTCAAGTTAAGATCAAGGTTTCATGTCATGTTTCATACTTTTCCATGTGTTTTACAAGGTCTAGCATTAGTTATTCCTGAAAACACTCCCATTAGAAGGTGAGGTGATGCTATTAAACTCATTCTACTTTATAGCTCTGGAAGCAGAGGTCCAGAAAGGTTAAGTGGCTTGGCACAGTTGCCCGGCAATTTGGAGGCAGAGATGCACTTTAACTCCTGAGTGTCCCGCCTACTGTGTAGACTGCCTGACAGCATCCTACCGAGAATGTCCAAGGGCCAAAGAATTTCCAGGGTCCATGCTTGGGGACGTTTAGAACAACCCAAGGAGACAGAACCAGGCATTCGCATACAACTGACAAGCAGGTATAAATGATTATCCTTTACATCTTGAAGGTAAGTGGACAGAAACTCCATTCCAAAAGGAGAGGATCAGAAGGAAAGGGAGTTTTAAGTCTAAATCTGACAGAGGGAAAAGGGTATGAATGGACCGGCACACACAGGCTGCCAATACACAAAGTAGAGTGTTGCAGCAAAGGAGAGGAAGTTTAGCAGGAAGCCCCCGCCCAGCCCTACAGGGCTTTAATGTGCTAGCGTCAGACGCGTTAGTATTCCAACTCTGTCTCTTCCTTTATGGCTCTTCATGACTCTATCTGATGACAAAGCGGCTCTTTGCCATTTAAAGGTCAGATGCCAGTAATAGAGAGATGGCATTTTATCATCAGATGAGAGCAAGCAGCAGAGAGATGAAAACTTGGTGAATTGCGCCAAGTGCAATCGTGTCCCAGGACTGAAATTCTCTGAAAATGTGTAATGTACCTTCAATTAACCTTTTACAGATACCTGGTCACAGGGACCGATTTATCTGAAGGTTGGTAGCTGTGTTTGCAAAGCGTTTATTTCCTGCTGAGATGGAGGAAGGGTACGATCTGTTGGCATCTGGTCCCCCAATGTAGAAATTCCCCCAAATCTCCCAGTGATGAAGAAAAGATGCCGCTGAGACCCCTGAGTACAGAGCCCGGGCTGTCAGCGTCCATGCAGGTGGGGTCTTCTAAGATCTTAAAGTATTAGTCTCCTTGAGGAATTTTAAAGAGAAATAGATGGTGCAGACTAGAATATTAATAATTACAACAGTAAAGATAATACAGCTTTGCGTTGGAGGTTACTTTATAATTTAAAATCCTTTTATGTGTCTGGCCTCTTTTAAATTTCCTTCAACACCAGGAAGTAGACAGAGAAAGTATTATTTATATGTGGCTTGGAGAGGCCAAGTGAGTGACTCAGCGTCACCCAGACACTAAATGGCACAGTTGGGATTTCGAGTCACAGGGTTTTTGATCCAGGGCTGTTTCTGCAGTGGCAGTTAGCTCCCAGCATCACGAAGAGAGGGCAGGACTGCTCTGCAGAAAGAGGGAAGCCTCTCTCTTGCCTTAGAGGAAATTCCAAGGAATTCTGTCCTAATCAAGAGGATCTGGATGTGCTTGTTTGCCTCTCCCACCCTTTAGTCCCTAAAAAAATAAAAATAAAGAAAAGTGAGAAATCCAGTCCTTCTTTAAGATCCAGGCCCGAGTCCCACTGGAAGTCCGACGTGGAGCGATCCACAAACGAAGCCAGTCGGGGAGGGCTCCCGCCCTGTGCTGGGAGCTTTGCACCGTAACCTTTCATTTGTGGCAGGATTTGATCCTCACGACGATGGCGGGAGGTAGATATTATTTCCCCTAATTTAAGGGCGAGGAATGTGAGGCTTGAAGTGGTAAATAATCCCTCCGAGATCACTCGGCTGGGAGACGGCAGAGCCTGGATTCAAATCTAGGTTGGCCAGTCCTCAAAGTCTTTCTCCCGCGTGCGCGGACTCGGGAGCGCAGGAAGGGAGCGTGCCCGGGCCAGGCCGATGGAGGCGGCAGGGGTGCAACCAGCGCTGGGGAGCAGGGGGCCCGTCCGCCCTGCAGCCCACCCAGCCCTGAAGCCCTCATGCTTTGTCTTTTGGGGGCCCGAAGAGCCTTTTTAAGGAGGGCCCCGGCACTCCTGTGAAGATTAGGGAATTAGGTCTTTGGACAATCACAGGAGGAGATACTTGTACAAAGTTCATGTCTAAAAAACTAGCGCATCATATACAAGGAACAGAAAGTCTTCACTTACCAAATGGGAGTAAGGGACCGCCACACAGCACTGTCGCTGGGGCTAACAACTACCAAGAATGGGCGGCTTTTGAGACTCTAATGCGTCATGTTCAGATATTCATTGCTCGTAATCCACAGATTTTTCCACTCTTCTTTAACGGCTCATTTTGTACGCAGTGCAAGGGGAGCAGAAGAGTGCGCGGAGCCAAGCAGTGTTACTGGAAACGCTTATCTGCGTGTAAAACCCTAGCGGCGACAATACGGAGCATTTCCTCTCTGCTCAGTTCTCTTCAACGCCAAAGCCCCCAACATCTTAGGAAGCTTTGTTCAGGGCGAACCCTCAACACTGGAGTCATTAGGCCTATAATTTACCCCCCACTAGAACACGAGAAAATGTAATCAAATAAACATTATTGTTTTTCCTTCCTCTCTTAGCAAATTACCACCTTCCGCTCCTCTCTTCCCCCAAGCTCTACTAGTTGGGCAAGTCTGGAACTGATCTCTCAGCAGAAAAACCTTTTAAATCAAAACACTGCCATGTGTGAGAAGTTCTCCCGTCCTGAAGCCCAGAAAGCCCTTTCATAAATTCAGGAAATAAATTCCAATTTGGCTCCAACTGAAGATGCTCAATTGGGTTATTAAATTCCTCATAGCAGTTTACATGTGTGCTGTAAAATACAAATTGCCCAAACAAAATGCATCCTAATGCATTTGCCACTAGGACAAAGATATAATGCCTTCCTTCTCCCTCAGGGAATTCCACACAACTGCACCTTCAGAGCATGAGCGATGTGTGGAGATTTGGGAGAAAGAAAATGAGAGAGGGTAGGAAGAAAAAGAAGAAAAGGAAAGAAGGAAAAGATAAAGGGAGGAAAGAACAATCGTGGAGGGCTTTTCTTTTCTGCACATAAGACATATTGTGTGTGTGTGTGTGTGTTTGTGTGTGTGTGTGTGTGTGTGTGTGTGTGTTGTTCTTAAATTTATACCAGTAAGCATGGGTGTAGGCAATTGTTCACAAACATACATATACATCAATTTTTTTAATACCTCCAATGCGTGCAGATTTAACCCGAGCCCAAGTCTGGAGAACAAGTTAACAAGTGAGTGATGTGCCACAGAGAGATCTTTGAGGGCCTGCTTTGAGAACGTACTTTTGTTGAAATGCCAAGACACGTAACAGCATTTCATGAGCCCGTTTCCTTTTTCTCTTTGTTCTTTTCTCTCCTTCTCATTTCCTGTCTTCCTTCCTTCCTCTTTTCCTTTCCCTTTTTTTACCCATTTTTCTGTAAACAGCAAAATGCTTATTTACATGCTTTCAGTTCTTATAATCATAGCCACACAATTTTACATTAAAAGTTTATTCATTTCTACTTTGAAATGGCTAGAAGAGGCAATTAACTTAATAAGGTTTCTCACTCCTTAATTCTCCACCCATGCTTTTCTGTATGACACAGGGCAAAGGATTAGCTACCATACTTTTCCAGTGCCCTGGGGCAAACCTCTCAGGGCAGCTTGTCTGAATCACACACCTACGCAAGGTGATTTTGTCATGATTCCAACATATCTGTCTCAACCATCTAGATCTGAATGATCTCAGATTTCCACTTGGTCAGTCAAAATATATGTACTCAACTCTCCTGGAATGGTGGAATGACGGAAGCCAGATTTGTGCTTGTAGTTCAGGTAGGGAGATAAAATCTACCTGTATACTCAAATTGGATAACTTTAATATGAACTTATGTGGATATTTTCACAAGTTAGCTCATTTAATTTTCTCAGAAGCTCCACGACATGGATATTAAAAGCTGCATTTACAAATAAGGAAACATAAGTTCATCCAAGCTAGAAGGTTTGCTGATGCTGATATCACTAGTCAATATTTGTGCATAGTTAAGTCCTGGAACATAGTTAAGTACTCAATAAATATTTGCTAAGTGAATGAATGATCAAACATAAAAATAGATTTCCTGACTCAGAAATCTATGTCATTTTTTAATGACATCATGATGCCTCAATGAACTTTTAATGAAAAATTTTGTGGTTCTGATTATAACCATTTCAGGCATCTAGATAAGGATTTTATTATTTGTTGAATAAGACCATAATTTTGAAAAATCATTTTCTTCACATGCTAAATTATTATCCAGTAAACAACCATGTGTTAAGAGACTGCTGCAGCAGTGCTAACCATTGGAACTTCAAAGACGATGTCTAACTGATAGAATTGCGTAGCCTAGCAGGGGGTGTGACTTACAAACAAGTTTGATGAAGTATGCTAGGTATTGGGATCAAAGCACTGTGGGGCAGGACTAGGGTGCGGTGGGCATATAATGCACATCGTGATCAGGCTTGTCTGAGGGTCTGGGAAAGCCTACACAGAGGCAGTGACCCTCGGGCTGACCTGTGTAGGTAGGAGGACTGGGGAGGTGAGCAGAGAGTCACCCAGACAGACATGAGCAAGACTGATGGCTTTTGGGTATTCCAAATATCACCCCACTTCCAAGGTGGAGAATGCGGTAGACCAGTGCTTCCTCGACTTTAATGCACACAAACCATGTGAGTGTCTTGTAAATTTAGATCCTGGTTCAGTAGGTCTGGAGGGGGCTGAGAGTCTGCATTTCCAACCAATTCCCAGGTAATATAGAGCTGCCGGTCCATGGGTCACACTTTGAGTAGCAAGGCTATGGATGACTTTACGACTAGACACAGAAAACCATCCAACCTTACCCTGTCATTTTATGTTTGTTTGAGTTTGCTCCACAGGTGCAAAGTATCAGATTAATAATAATCTGTGCTTTGCAACACAAGTTCATCATTCATTCATGCATAGCTGCTTTTCTTTTTTTTTTCTCCCTTCCTTCCCTCCCTTCTTTCCTTTTTAACTTATGATAATGTAATAAGCATCTGTGATCCCACTACCTCAAACAGAAACTGGGATTTTTGTCAGTAACTTACGTGTAGCCATGTGATTCTCCCTTCCTATTCCTCGTCTCCCCAGCCCGGGGTAGCCGTCATCCTGAACCTGCACTCATCACACCCTTGCTAGCCTTTTTATGTAGATTTACTGTCTCTGTATGTATTTCTAAGACTGTAAGGAATATATATCATTTATAGTTTTATAAAAAGGATATCAAGGTATATGTAATCTTCATGGACTCACAGTTTTCACTTAATAGTATATTGCTAAGATATATCCAGATTGTTGCATGTGGCTTAGTCACTGGTTTTGGTATCTGTATAATATTCCATTTTACCAATATAACAGTTTATTCTTCTACTCTTCCTTAATGAGTGTTTGCATTATTGTCTGGTTTTTGCTATAAACAGTGCTGCTAAGAACTTTCTCGTACATCTCTGCTGCAGACTTGTTTCTGTTGGGTAAACACCTAGGAATAGAATTGATGAGTTATTGGGTACACAAATGTTCAACTTAGGGAACTAATGTCTGAAAATGATTGCATCTCAGGAAACCTATGGATCTGTATTTTCTCCAACACTAGGTATCGCCATTCTTACAAATTTTTGCCAATCAGATGGGCATAAAATGGTATATTACTGTATTTTTGAGTAGCAATTCTCTGATCAATGATGATGTCAATCATCAACATGTTCACCGGTTATGTGTAAAATATATGTTCATGACTTTTTTATTTTTCTATTTTGTGCTTTTATTACTTATACATATTAGTTATTTATTCTTGATATTAATGAGTTGTTTCTGTGTATTTCAAATATCTTCTACAAGTTTTAAAATTATTTTTGCCTTTTAAGATTATCTTGCAGTATACAAAGGTTTTTTTATTTTAGTCAAATTTGCCAGTCTTTTCTTCTTCTTTTTCTTTTTTTTTTGAGACACAGTCTCACTCTCGTGCCTGGGCTAGAGTGCCATGGCATTAGCCTAGCTCACAGCAACCTCAAACTCCTGGGCTCAAGCGATCCTCCTGCCTCAGCCTCCCGAGTAGCTGGGACTACAGGCATGCGCCACCATGCCCGGCTAATTTTTTCTATATATTTTTAGTTGTCCAGACAATCTCCCTCTATTCTTTTTAGTAGAGACGGGGTTTCGTCTTGCTCAGGCTGGTCTCGAACTCCTGAGCTCAAGCAATCCTCCCGCCTCGGCCTCCCAGAGTGCTAGGATTACAGGCGTGAGCCACCGCGTCCGGCCTGCCAGTCTTTTCTTATACACTGAAATTTTTGTGCCTTATTTTTAAAAATTATCTTTATTCCAAAGTCAAAATGATATTTACTTATAATTTCTGCTAAGTATTTTAAAGTTTTACTTTTTCATTTGAATGCTTAATCCATTTCAGATTGATTTCTATATGTGTGTGAGGTAGGGAAGCATTTTTTTTTTTCATATGGCTAACAAGTTTTTTCTGGCTCTACTTATTAAAGTCCCTCTTTCTTCACTAATCTGACATGTCATCTCCATTAATACCAGAACATCAAACGTGTAGGCTGATGTTTGGATTCTCTCTTCTATTCCATAGATTAATCTGTCTATCCCAGTGCCAATACCCTAGTGCCTCAATAAGTACAACTTAATAAGAAGTCCTCCTATACCATAAAGCAAGCTCCTCCTCACTGCTTGTCTTTTCAAAAAATCCAGATAATTCTTGGATTTTTACACTCTGTAACAAAGCATATATCTTCAAATAATGACAGTTTTTTTTCCCACCTTTTACGTTTTCATGCCTCAATTTTTTATTGCAGTGGCTAGAACCTCCAATATAATGTTAGCGGACATCCATGTAACATTTCTGATTTTAAAAGGAATGCCTCTAATGGTTTCCCACTTAGTATGTTTGCTCTAGGAGTTTATATATATATATATATATATATATATATTTGTCACATTGTGGAAGTCTCTTTTTATTCCTAAATAACTAATACTTTTTCTTTTTTATTGCAGTAGGTGTTGAATTTTATCAACTGTTTTCTGCATTTATTGAGATCACAGTTTTTCTCCTTGAATGTATTAACTTAGTAATTTCAGTTATGAATTTCTTCATATCAAATAATTCCTGTATATACAGATCCTTTCAACAGGGATATAGTGCTTCATATTTTTCATATATGGTTTTTTATGCACTAATCTTTCATCTTGACTTTTTATCTAATTCTTGAATAAAATGACATTGTAATTTCTATTTCATTTCCTGTAATGTCTTTTTTTTTTTAAATCAGGATTATGTTAGCTTCAAAAAATGATTTGTGGAATATTTCCTATTTTTATTTTATATATTGTTTTCCATCTTTTTACCTATAGCCTTTGTGTGCATTTATGCATAGATATATTTCTTATAAACAACCAAAATCTAGGTTCAATTTTGGCTTTTGATTTTCAAATCTGTCAAATCTTTGGTTTTTTAAACTAACAAGTTTAGTCCTTAAATAGTAATTACTGTTATATTTGAAAGTATTTATACCAACTTAATTATTCTTTCATTCTGTCCCATTTTTCCTATATTGCTTTTAATCCTTTTTTTATACTTAAAACCAAATAATGTCTATACGTCTAGCCCAGTAATCAAGGAGCTTCAGCGTGTTCTCTTATTCTTTGGTCTTGCTCCTGAATCTCCCGATAGCATTTGGATTTCTAAACTTTTATTCTAGAGTTATTATAGTATTTTTTTCTTGGTGTTAGTTTTATTTTAAAGAAAGGTAATAAGAAGATTTACCAAGGTATTTGACCCCTTTTTATATCTCTTGCTATCCATTCTTAGTGTTGGGAAAAAAAATTCATCCCAAAGTGTTTTATTTATTTTTTATTTTTTTTTTTATTTTTTTTTAACATCCTGTGAGTCATTGAGTAGCAAAGTTTCTGAGGCCCTATATGCCTGAGAATATTTTATATCATGACCTTTAATCAAGTGACAGTTTGGCTGGCTATAAGATTAGAGGTTTGGACATCAGCAATATAGTGGAATAGGAGGCCCCCAGCTCACAGCTTCCCACACAAACAATGATTTTGCAGCCATCCATGAAAAAATGTTCCTTTGTGGGAGCTTTGGGATTAAGGTAGGAGGTTGAGAAACCCCAGTGAAGCCCCAGACCAAGGAGAGCTGCTTTGAGAAGGCATACCGAAGTCCTAGCAGCAGGCTTGCTGAACATGGACCCAGCTATAGACCAAAAGCAGCCCATCTCTCTATGTATTTGATTTCAGTCTCACTTAGCCATGATCTGCAATCAACACATCTGCCAAGAGACCTAGGAGGAGGCACCCTTGTCCGTATCCCTAGTAACAGGCCTGCTGGCCATTAATAGATCCTGAAGTGGCTCTGTGACCTGACTCCATTATTGGTATTCTGCCAGTTTGAAGTCAGTTCTGTCTTCCTGGGGACCTGGGAGGAGCTATTCCTATCTGTGTTTTCAGTAACAAGCCCACTATCTGTGGACCCGACTGCAAATCCTGAAGCTGCCCTGTGATCTGGCTCTAAACCCTCTCTTATTTCTTCCCACCAAAGGACCCATTGATGTCCATTATGCCCCTTGTATCAGGTGTTGCATACTTCGTCCTGGCTGTAAACCCTGAAGTTGTCCTAAGACTCAGTTCCAGCCCTGCTCTGCCATAGTCCAAGGATAATCCTGTCTTCTGAGGAAACCAGCAGGACATACGCTCATCTAAGCCTCCAAAGGCAGGTCTTCTGACCTTAGTCCTAACTGTGGACCCTGAAGCTCCCCTTGTGATGCACCTCCATCTCTCCTTTACCATGGCCCCAGAGGCAATGCTGCCTATCCAAGGACTCACAAAGGAACCCATAAGGAGTTGTACCAATTTGTGTTCCTGGTAATAGTCTGCTATCTGCAGAATCAAATGTGCACCTGAAAGCAGCCCCATGACTGGCTCCAGCCCTGGTTAATTATGGTCTTGGAGGCAGCCCCATCTACCTGGGATTTGGCAGGAAACACACTTGCCCATGCCCCCAAGTATAGGCCTGCAAAATGTGGACCCAACTATATATTGTACAACAGTAATGTGGCCCAGATCAAGCACTGCTCAACTATGATCCCAGAGGCAGCCCTGCAAGTCCAGGAACCTGACAGGAGGAAGTCTCTACCACTAAAACCAGTCTGTAAAGATAGGAAGTGTTGTTTGCTCCTTCAAATGCACAAACATCAGTGCAAGTCTACATGGACCATGAAGAATCAGAGAAAAATGACAGCACCAAAAGAAACTAGTAAAGCTCTAGTAACCAATCCCCAAAATTGGAGATCAATAAACTAACAAAGAGTTTAAAATAAATGTCTTAAGAAAGTTCAGCAAGCTACAAGAGAACACAGATGGAAAACACTCAGTGAAATAAGAGAAGCAATACATGAACAAAACTAGAAGTTCAGTAAGAGATAGAAATCATAAAAAAGAACCAATCAGAAATTCTAAAGTTAAGAATACAGTGAACGAAATGAAAAATGCAATAGAGAACATCAACAGCAGGTTTCATCAAGCAGAAGAAAGAATCTGTGAACTCAAAGACAGACCATTTGGAAGTAGCTAGTCAGAGAAGAAGAAAGAAAAAAGAATGAAAAGGAATGAAGAAATTCTGTGAGATTATGGAACACCATCGCAAGAACTAATGTACACATTATGGAATTCCTAGAAGGAGCAGAGAGGGGAAGGAGGGGGGCAAAAAAGAAAAAAAAAACAACAAAACTCAATATAGAAATAATGCCTGAAAATTTCCCAAATCTGTGAAAGATATAAACATCCAGGTACATGAAGTTCAAGATTCAACAGTTTCAACTCAAAGATAACTTCACCAAGACACATTATAATCATGCTGTCAAAAATCAAAAACAAAGAATTTGAAAGCAACAACAGAAAAGCAAACCATTACATAAAAGGGAAACATGCATAAGGCTGTCAGCTTATTTCTCAGTGGAAATCCTGCAGGAGAGGAGAAAGTGGGATGGTATAGTCAAAATGCTGAAAGAAAAGAAAAAGCCAACTGAGAATACTTTACCCAGTAAATCTATTCCTCAGAAATAAAAGATAAAGACACACAGACAAAGAAAAGCTGAGGGAGTACATCACCACTATACCTACATTACAAGAATGTAGGGATTTGGCAGGAAACACACTTGCCCATACCCCCAAATATAGGCCTGCAAAATGTGGACCTAAAGAGAGTTCCTTAAGCTGAAATGAAAATGAAAGGGTGCTAATTAGTAACATTAAAATATATGAATGTATAAAACTCCCATGTAAAGGTAAGTATATAGTCAAATTCAGAATACTCTAATACTGTAATGGTGGTGTGTGTGAATCACTTTTAACTCTAGTATAAAGGTTAAAATACAAGAATATTAAAAATTACTATAGTTACAATAATTTGCTAATGGATACATAATATAAAAAGATGCAAATTATAAAATCAAAACATAAAATGTTTCTGTGTGCACAGTAAAGTATAGAGTTTTTGTATGTGATCAAAGTTAAATTGGTAGCTTAAAATAAACTGTTATAACTATAAAATGTTTTATGTCTCATGGTGACCACAAAGAAAAACATATGGTAGATACACAAAAGATAAATAGAAAACAATCAAAGCATACCACTACAGAAAATCATCAAATCACAAAGGAGAAAACAAGAGATGAAGAAAGAAACAAAGGAATTACAAAACATCTAGAAAACAATAAACAAAATGGCAATAGTAAGTCCTCTCCTATCAATAACCTTTTTAAAAGTAAATGGATTAAATTCTTTAATAAGGACACAGAGTGGCAGAATCAATTAAAAAAAATAAGACACAACTACATGCTGCTTAGAGAGACTTCCTGTAACTTTAAAGACACACACTGACTGAAAGAAAGGGATAGAAAAAGATATTCCATGCAAATGAAAACCAGAAGGGAGCAGGGTAGCTATACATATGACATGCAAAATAGACTTAAGTCAAAAATGCTCACAAGAGACAAAGAAGGTCTTTATATAATGATAAAGGAGTCAATTCATCAAGATAATATAACAATTATAAATATATATGCACCCAACATCAGACCACCTCAATATATAAAACAAATATTAACAGATTTGAAGGGAGAAATAGACAGCAATACAATAATAGTAGGGGAATTAAATATCTCACTTCTAACCTAAAGTAAACCTAACTTTATGCCTCAAGGAATTAGAAAAAGAAGAACAAACTAAGCCCAAAGTTAGGAGAGAGGAGAAAATAACAATGGTCAAAAAATAACTAAACAAAGTAGAGACTAGAAAAGTATTAGAAAAGATTAATGAAACTGAGTTGTTTTTTTTAAAAAAAAAAACTTGACAAATCTTTAT
>NW_012149230.1:1391468-1401659 GCF_000956105.1 Propithecus coquereli
GATGGGTAAATAAATTATTTATTTATTTTTAGAGATGGGTCTCACTCTGTCACCCAGGCTGCAGGGCGGTGGTGCAATTACAGGTCACTAAAACCTCCAACTCACGGGCTCAAGTGATCCTCCTGGCTCAGTCTCCCAAGTAGCTGGGACTACAGGCCCACGCCACCACACCTAGCTAATTTTTTTATTTTTTGTAGAGACAGGGTCTCGCTTTTTTGCCCAGGCTGGTCTCAAACTCCAGGCCTCAAGAGATCCTCCCATCTCAGCCTCCCAAAGTGCTGGGATTACAGAATTACAGGTGTGAGCCACTGTGCCGGGCCAGATAATTTAAACAAATGAAGTGGTATATCCATGTGATGGAGTACTACTTAGAAAAAGAGAAAGAAAGAAAGAAACTACCAGTAAACAAAACAATATGTTCTCAAAAATGAAAAGCATACAAAGCTAGCAATCAGACACCTACATTTTCTGAGGAGAAAACATACTGTATGACTCCATTTACATGAGGTTCTAGAACAGGCAAAATTCAGCTATCACGATGGAAAGCAGATCAAAGGCCATCTGCTTGGGGCATAGGGGGTATATATATATATATATATATATGTATAAATTGTACTAGTCTTATGCATGCACATGCAATGGAATATTATTCTGCTATAAGAAAAAGGACAATCCTGCCATTTGAGACAACATGGATGAACCCAGAGGGTGTCATGCTAACTGAAATAAGCCAGAAACAGAAATAGAAATACTGCATCATCTCACTATCTAAAAAAAAATCTGAAAAATCAAAATTAAAAAAAAGTCAAACTCATAAAAACACTCATAAAAAGCACTGCCCCTCTCTCCTCCACATACCATGATTTTTCTTGATATTTTAAATTTCTTTTTATTTTTCTTCTTCAGTTTGGGAGATTTCCCTCCATCTGTCTTCTAGTGTACTAAATCACTCCTCGGCTATACTTTCTCTGCTATTTATTTAATCTGTTGTTTGCCTTATTTTAACTATTTTAGTTTTTGCATCTAATATTTCTTTTTAGTTTTTTTCTGTTTTCACGCAGCTAGCATGTAGCTAGGAGGCGTTGCCTGTCAATTGGGTTGCCTGTCAATTTTTTTTTTGACTGAATTACTGCAGTTGTTAACTCTCTCCCACCTGTTCTTCTTGGGCTTTCACAAGTGCAGGACTTCAGTGTTGCCCTAATTTTATTCCTGAGAGCTCAGACCAGAGATCAAGCTAGAGCAGGTCTGGGGGCAGGAACCTGTTTGAGCCAAGGCAATGGAAGTGAAGAGGCAGGACAAGAACTCCAGTAAACCTTTCCTGTTATATCCTTCCCCAGCCAGCTTGACTCACACACACACTCACACACTCGCACACACATTCACACGCACACACTCTCACATGCACACACACTCTCACACACACCTTTCCCCCAGAGTTTATTACAGCTTTCTTCTGCTCCTTTTATTTTCCCTCTCTGGTCTCTCCAAGATTATTTCTCTTGGCAGAAGGATCCCGCAGTTGTTTGAGTCCAACCTCTTGGCTAGACCCAGATCTGGAACCTCAAAATTATTACCTCCAACCTCTTCATTTTACGGATGAGGACACTAAAGCCCAGAAAAGCTAAGTGGCTGGCACACAGCTTGCAAGTGGTAAATGTCAGTGTTGCCTCCTGCCCCAGTCATCCACTTAAGAACAAGGTCACCTGCACTTACAGTGATGCTTAGAATTCACATAATGTTCAATCAATTATTACAGCAAACTCAATATTGCAAAAGCATTAATAGGCCTGACTATAATTCACCTAGTCCATTGTGAAGGTGCACGTTTCTTTTTAAATATTTTATGGCTTTCAAGGGTATTAACCATAGCACAAGAAAAAAACTACTAGGAAAATTGCATATACCACTGACACAGCTTTCTATGAACACCCTGAGCAATAATGACAGACTGAAGAGTAGCCCACAAACTGGATGAGAGTCCAGCAGCCACAGTGAGTGCTTCTGACCCTCCTAAGTAGCACCGTCCCACAAAGCGCAGACTCTCCAGTGTCCATAGGGATCCAGCCAATATTGAGATTTTGACAGCAAGTTGTCTGGAAAGGAAACCAGATTTGGAATTTGCTAAGTGCTAACTGAAATGGCAAGGATGATCTCTTGCTATTAAGATCCTGCCATAAGCCCTTATGCCTGAACCTTGTCCTCCTCACCCAAGAGAAGCCAAGCCACGGAGGAAAATCTGTCCCAGGGAGGGGGATTTAAATAGAATTCCTGTAGTAAACACCCAAGTTTGCCTAGAAGATTTCATTAGCTTCTAACTCCAACAATAAGTGCTCTAGCTATGAAATTGAAAAATAAAAGCTGGGGATCAGACATCCACATTTGCTAAGGAGAAAACATACATTCTCATCGTAGATAACATTCAGCTCGTAAAGAAATAAAAAGGAAAGGAGTTATCCAGATATTTGTGCTTAGGCTCCAGTCCCTGGCCTTGCAACAGCCCTCTGCCTCTGCCTCTCAGTGGAAACACCAATAAAGAACGAGCTTTCCCTGGTTCTGAGACACGAACCTGCTTACCCAGCCCAGTCTCCTGTGACCTGACCTTTGGACTATGACCTCCTGCTCACAGTGACCCAGCATTGCCCAGCAGTGACATTTCCCCAGCCTGTGCAGTTACCTAACAAACAGCCCTGGATCAGAACCTCCGACAAAGAATCTAAGAACAGCCACTTTCTGGGGACTTGCCTGGTAGAACCAAACCCTTGCAAATGGCCAGTCATCCCAGGCCTTGGTGGTAGAGTTTTGAGAGTGCATGGTAAGTTTCCTTCTCTAGATCATCTGTACAAAATAGATTTAGTAATTTCTTAAAGCTGGGAGGACTGAGGTCACCTAGTCCAATTTTGTCCTTTTATATGCGATCAGTGGAGATTCAGGGTGATTAAATCATTTATCCAAGGTCACATAAGAGCTAAGAAATGGATTTGAGACGTGGGCCTGGGTCTGACATGTTTTCCTTCATCAGATGGTTCCTGTGGTTTCTATCTCATTCCCAAAACTGCTCACCCTCTGCTGCCTGCTCTTACCAATTCCTCTCATCTCTTTCCACACTTCCTCCCTGCATCCCACACTCAAGCCCAAGGGAAGGCTGGGTTTATATGAGGACCTTGCCCAAAAGGAGGAGGAATATCATTGACAGCAACATGCATCTGGCATCTTCTACTTGTCCTGTTATTTCCTGGGCCCATCTTCCATTTGCATCTCCATGGGGAGATGCAGCTCCTACAAACAGAGATCCAGATGGATATCCCCAAAGTTGCGCCCATTTATTTATTTATTTTAAAAAAGAAAACATTTACTGAACATCTACTTTGTGCTAAGTACTATGTGAGGTGCAATGGCTGCTTTTGAGGAGCTCACAAACTTAGAGGAGGTTCAGATGGGTAAATAAATTATTTATTTATTTTTAGAGATGGGTCTCACTCTGTCACCCAGGCTGCAGGGCGGTGGTGCAATTACAGGTCACTAAAACCTCCAACTCACGGGCTCAAGTGATCCTCCTGGCTCAGTCTCCCAAGTAGCTGGGACTACAGGCCCACGCCACCACACCTAGCTAATTTTTTTATTTTTTGTAGAGACAGGGTCTCGCTTTTTTGCCCAGGCTGGTCTCAAACTCCAGGCCTCAAGAGATCCTCCCATCTCAGCCTCCCAAAGTGCTGGGATTACAGAATTACAGGTGTGAGCCACTGTGCCGGGCCAGATAATTTAAACAAATGAAGTGGTATATCCATGTGATGGAGTACTACTTAGAAAAAGAGAAAGAAAGAAAGAAACTACCAGTAAACAAAACAATATGTTCTCAAAAATGAAAAGCATACAAAGCTAGCAATCAGACACCTACATTTTCTGAGGAGAAAACATACTGTATGACTCCATTTACATGAGGTTCTAGAACAGGCAAAATTCAGCTATCACGATGGAAAGCAGATCAAAGGCCATCTGCTTGGGGCATAGGGGGAAGGTTTGACCAGGAAGGGACACGAAGGAAACTTTATGGAATGATGGAGATGACCTACATCTTGGTTGGGGTGATAGTTATTCGAGCATAAACATTTGTCAAAACTCAGTACACTATATACCCTTTCAAAATGTGCATTTTATTTTATGAAAAAAATCTTTAGAAATTGATTATAAAAACAATAGTGAAATACATGCTGACTGAACATTTAGATAGTTTTATAAATATTGATTAGTTTTCTGCTATGTTTATATCTGGAAAAAATATGGAGCAGTGGGGATGCTGGCTCTTCCGTTGAATCGCATGTTTTGATAAAATCTTCCATTCTTACTCCCCGTTGATGCAAACAGGCACGGAGAGGTAGAGGGATTTGCACAAATCCACCAGCGTGACTTGGGGAAGGAGCCAGAACATCCTAAATGTCCTGTTCACACCAGGTTAGTTGGCACCTGAGAGCTGCAGCTCTTCAGATGAGGAGCTGGCTCTCCCCTGATTTAACGGTGTTCTCTTTAGCTCGGGTGCTGTTGAAACCAGCAACTCCATCCTGCCCCAGAACAGAACACGCAACAGTGAAAGGTCTACCTGGAGAGACCGAAATGGAATCACATCATCATATCATGAACTCTTCGCCAAATACCATAAAACCCAATCTAATGTGAACTGGGGTTTTCAACAATGTAGATGGAAAGAGTAAACAAAATTCATTCAGTTAAATCTCTTCTTTTAAAAGCCATCAAAGAAATCATTGAAGCAAATGTTCCCGTGCTGAAATGGACTTCAAGCTTCAGAAAACAAGGCCTTAGAATATAACAAATGAAATTTATAAGAAAACATCTACACATAGACCATCTGGTAAAATTTCTTATGTCAAGAATGATGATGACTTTAGCAAGCTGGTGAAATAATAAGCTTATGACTTTTTTTCCTCCCACAGAGGAAAAATAAAGATGGTCATTAAACTTCTCCTCCACTATACTCAATTCTACAAAATAATGAGAATAAGGGGTGAGTGGAGGCAGACAATAATTTAAAATTCTATGTTCAACCTAGCTATCATTCATTTGGAAGGAAATAAAGAGAAATTCTCAGCAACACAAGCACTCAAAAGTACCCTACATTCTACCCTAGTCTACCCACCCCCTATTCCCCTAAATTCTTTGGAGAAAAATTATCCAACTAACTTAATAATAAGTAAAAATAAAAAATAAATTTTGGAGAAGACATGGCATAAAATAAATCATGGAGAGAAATCAAATCAGGAACACAGAGTCAGTGATGAAATAAAACAGTTATTGCTAATATGAAGATGAAACAATATAAATGTCAAAAGAAATATTGAAAGAAAATACTTAAAAACATCATCATCATGCAGATTTAAAAGTTATTCTAATCAACAATGAATAATTTGCAAAAACAGGAAAAGGGTCTGCTAGATTGCTTCTTATACTAGTTGATTTAACAGGCATGATTTTATTCTTGATGCTGTTAGAGAAGTAGGAGATTTCTCACTGTTAGAGATAAAATCACGTATGTAAATTCCAAATCTCTAGGGGATAAATGCATGTGTTGATACTTCCATGTGCCAGTTTCTGTTCTAAGTGGACTATACATGTCAACTCAATAATCATGACAGTCCTATGAGGTGGGAACTATTAATATTATGACCATCCCTATTTTGCAGATCAGAAAACTGAGGGAGGCTGACTTCCCAAGATCCTACAACTAGTGGGTGAAGAAGCTGGAATTCGAACCAAGCAGTCTGACTTCGAAGCACATGCCCTTAACTAGTACATTACAGATGCATAAGCAACATAGTAAAGAACTGGAGGAGAAAACAAAAAAGGAAAGAAGAGGAGAGGAAAGGACAAGAAAGGAAAGAAATCTGTGAATAGGTGTTTTTAAACACACAAAATATTAATATATTAGTGATTACAAAAAACAAAGAGAAGGAGGAGAAGCAGGAGGAGGAAGGGAAGGAAGATGAGGCCTTAAATTCCTCCAGTAAGAGATAAATGCTCTGAGATTTGAGTTCCTTTAAAAACTCTACCTTAATGATACTTATACAATTTCTACATTTTACATGAAATGGTGCAATATTAACGCTAAGTAAACGGTGAAAAGTTAAGGATCTATATTGTCATTCCACAAACAACCACCAAAAATATAGTGTAAATTTTCTTAACAGCCAAAACTAAATTAAAATAGAACATTAAAAATTTATTCAAATAATCTAAAAGAACACATAAAGGAGAAACAGAAGAACAAGAACGTTAACAACAACAAAAAACCTGAATGGATAAACAAAAACCAAATAATAAAATGGTAGACTTCAACTCCGATTAGCTCCGAGTTTGTCAGAATAGCTAAAGCAGCAAGACCCAACTAAACAGTATTTCCAAGAGACACATGAAGACATGGCTAGGATAAAAATATAGGGATGAAAATTGACATACAATGCAAATCTTACGCATAAGAATGGATTTGCTATGTTGAATAAGAAAGGAAGCTTCAAGACAGAACGCTAACAGTAACTAAGAGAAATATTAATGATAAAAGAATAAATCCATCAAGAAAACATAGGAATTATTCATGAATATACACCTAATGACAGAGTTTGAAACTACATAAAGCAAATATTGGCAGAATCAAATTAAAGTAAGAGATAGGTTATTTGGTAAATCCTACCTAGGAAGTTTTAACATCACCTCTCAGCAACTGATAGGATACCTAAACCAAAAAAAAAAAAAAATCAGCTATGCCACAGAAAATCTGACCTCTCAGGTCAACGTCTATCACGTGTTGGTTTTTGTCTGGAGCAGCAGCTCTGAAGAGTGCAGATGGTGAGTTCAGTCTCAGAGAGAACGACTGTTTCGATTAGTGATGTCTGCCAGGGACAAAGAGTAGTGGGGAAGACTGAGCCTGGACAGTAACTGTCTTAACCCTGGCTGTGCATTAGAATCACCTGGGGAGCTTTTAAAAATGCTGATGCCTGGGCCTCTCACCCAGAGATTTTGCTATAATTAATTCATCTATAGTATGGCCCAGACATTGGTGTTTCCCCAATTGTCTCCAGATGATTTTAATGGGTAGTGAGGGTTGAAAACCCTTGTCCTAAACTGTGAGGCATGGACACCCCTACACTAATGAAGGGGGTGTGAATATGTATAAGGACCTTAAATACATCATTTTATCTAGAAATCTCATTTCTAAGGAAATAATGAGGTAAATTTTGCAAATTATTCATTGTTGATTAGAATAACTTTTAAATCCACATGACGATGATGTTTATAAGTGAAGCAAGAGACAAGACCAAAGCCTTCAAGATGTGTGGGATTACGTAAAGAAACAGAACCTTAGGATCATTGGTCTTCCAGAGAGAGAAGAAGATATTCAAGGGCTGGAAAACTTATTTCATGAAATACTGGAGGAAAATATGCCAGGCCTGGCCAGAAATCTGGACATCCAGATACAAGAAGCACACAGAACTCCTGGGAGACTCAATGTGAAAAGGCAATCACCACGTCATGTAGTTATTAGACTGACCAAAGTAAATACAAAAGAAGCAATTCTTTGAGCAGCGAGACGAAAGCAACAAATAACCTATAAAGGAAAGCCGATCAGACTAACTGCTGATTTCTCATCTGAAACCCTACAAGCCAGAAGGGACTGGGTCCCTATCCTTAATCTTCTTTTCTTTCAATATTTCTTTTGACATTTACATTGTTTCATCATCATGTTAGCAATAAGTATTTTATTTCATCACTGGCTCTGTGTTCCTGATGTATGTTAAAGAGTGTTTTTGCAGTTTAATTTATAATAGCAATAGGTAGATACATACATATATGCGAACATGTGTACATACACAGATTCATAGATAGGTAGGTAGATATATACATACATACACATATACACAGATACAGAGATAGATGTGGATAAATAATGGAGGAAAGGAAGGAAGGAAGGAAGGAAGGAAGGAAGGAAGGAAGGGAAGGAGAGAGGAAGGAAGGAAGGGAGGAAGGAAGGAAAAGCTAATTGTCCAACAATATGAAATTGGTTAAATAAATAAAATGAAGGTAAAATGGATGTTTCTTAATAAGATGATGTTGGTATGTATTTCACACAAGATATGTACATAATAAGGTAAGTGAAGAGAATTAGGCTGCAAAGTAGACTTTAAAATATTCTATTTTCTCTCCCATACAGAAAAAAAGTCTTAAAGATTATGCTTTAAAAGATCAACCATACTT
This sequence comes from Propithecus coquereli, assembly GCF_000956105.1. Lineage (NCBI taxonomy): Eukaryota > Metazoa > Chordata > Mammalia > Primates > Indriidae > Propithecus > Propithecus coquereli. The sequence goes on from NW_012149230.1 coordinate 1,399,728, forward strand.
ATCTCAATGTAGTGGTATTTTCATGAATTTTATTGATGTTCTTTTTGTTTCTAATTTGTGTATAAAGAATACAAATTTGTGTGTGTGCGCAATGAAACAAAAGATGCGGAAAATTAACTCTCTCTGATTACAGCACTCACTCTGCAATGGGGATGGCCTCTCATCTAGGCGGCTCTAATCCTTGAAAGAGGTCAGAGGGATTATTATTCATGCCAGTGAAGGAGTTAAGAAGTTAGAACAGCTCTGTGGAAGGGTGTGGGAACAGCTCCATTACCTTAGATGAAAAACAAACAAGGGAGGTTCCCTCTGATCCTTGGATGCCCAGTTCTGAGAGTCTCCCCTGGGTGGATCTGGAAGGCAACCATTAGCGAGGGTGAGGCCAGCTTGTACCCACCTGCTGTCCTTTCCAAGGTGTGGCTGGGAATGCCAGAGCTGTCCAGATCTACCCCCAATTATCCTTCCACTCCAGAAAGGTCACACCTGCTGATACATCTTCTTCCAGATGGAAGCATCTGGGCAGGCCCAGGGGGAAGACATGGAAAGAAAGCAGAGTTTGTTTGGGACACTCCACGCCTCCCTTTCTCCCACGTCATTCTCCCTCTTCTTTTGCCTTCATTGCTTTCAAGACTTCAGATTCTCTCTCTTCTGCTGCAAGAAAAGTGATCTAAAAACCTCATTTTCATTAAACCATAGTATTTGCATTTTGAGGGCAGAACAGAGAAATTATGTTCATGAAGAAATGACTCTCTGATGGAAGAACTTCAGGAGCCGTCTTGTAAGGAATGGTGGTGGTGTTTTGGGTCCAGGAAGCCTAAAACGTCTCAGCAGAAGTGGAAAATTCCACACCCCCCAGAGCCTGCTGCCATTGGGACCTTTTTTTATTTATTTTTTTATAAATCTCTTCCCTCTATGGAGTGTCTTCTAATGATCTTGAGAAACTAAGTGAAGAGGAAATTTTCTAACTGGACTCTAAAAGTGCAGCCTAGAGTCCCTGCAATCTTGGGTAAACCCAACTGCTCACAGTCCAGACAAAGTAGCAGGATATTCTCTGTTCCGTCCTAATTATTTAACCATCCTCGCATGATGGTACTAGCATCCTAGAGCATGCTTTCCACAGTCTAGGAAATATTTCTTAATGTCAGGTCACCAGGTTCAAAGATGGTGGCAAATCACTGCCTCCTCCTCCTCCATCTCCTTCACAAGGTAACGGTGAAGCATCCGTAAAGCATAGGTTCTTCATCCCAGCCCTGCTCCCCTGCTGCCAGGCTGATAGGTGCTTATCAACATCATCCTCCAGTGACGGATAGTTTAGTCTCCCATCCCTGCACAGTAATCATTTATCACAGGGCAATCTCACATGACACAAAATATAATGCCCTTGTGACTCCTCACTCTCCAATACTCGCTGACAGCAAATGAAAATGACACTGCCTGCCAGGACCAACCATAACTCACCCTCATTTTCCAGAAAACCTTCATGGGCTTCACCAAGTAATGACATGTGCACTGCCTAGAGGTTACAACACAGTCTAGCTATGTTGCTTAGGTTCAGATAAATCAGCTCAACAAATAATCAATCCACCCAGAAATAAACACCACGCTGTTATTTTATCACATAATTTGAGCAAATGAGTTCAGTGTGATATTCTTCTTTAGTTGTAACCAAGAGGGTGACCAATATTACCTTACTTGGTATTGGTTTTTAGGACTAAGAGAAAATAATTTTCTATTCTAATATTATTCTGTGCCATCCCTCTTGAACAACTGAAAGAAGTTTGCATCTGAAGTAACACTTATGATGATGATAATGATGATGGAGATGATATTCTGGCTTATATTAATAGACTGTATTCTGCTTTACAAAATATCACATTTGTTTTTCAGTTAATCTCTTTTTTTTAAGAGTTTTGTTTGTTTTGTTGTTTGTTTTTT
>NW_012149230.1:1401813-1425056 GCF_000956105.1 Propithecus coquereli
TAATTTCTTTCTATTTTTAGTAGAGACAGGGTCTCACTCTTGTTCAGGCTCGTCTCCAACTCCTGAGCCTCCCAGAGTGCTAGGATTACAGGCGTGAGCCACCACGCCTGGCCTTCAATTAATCTTTACAATAAATTCTATGAAATAGGTGATGCAGGGAAATTACACATTTTTCAGGTGAGATGTCTGAATCCCATAGGATGAAAGTTGCACAGTGCTGCGCAACTTCTGAAAAAGTTGAGGGAAAGGGGAAGGGCAGGAGACTAAAACCAAGTCCCCAGGTCATCTGTCCGGCCATCTTCTCCTCCAGCCACGTCACGACTTACTTAAATCCTTCCCATTTTACCGGTCATGGAACAAATTCAACACAATTAGCATTAAGGCAAGATTTACAAACAACAGACCTGTAAAAATTAAAACAAAATAAAATAAATAACTTGGCCAAAATTATTTTACACTTATTAAAAAAACAACTTAAGTGATGGGCTAATTATTTACTTCTTGAGTAAAGTTTAAAAATTATTTAAGGAACAGCTACTGTGTATTAGTCGCCGAGTTCAGTGCACAGAGATACTCCCCAGGAGATGCTCTCTAGAGGAGAGGTGGGTTTGATATCACACTATAAATGTTAAAAAAATGTGGCACATTCTCATATGCAGCCCACAATGAAGGAAAACTTTGATCATCTCCTAGTTAACTGAATCAAAAGTGACTAACTGAAATATCTGATTTCCCAAAGGAAACAAAGTTAGACCCCAAATCACAGAAACCATGGAAAATCCATAAAAGACATTCCTGCCTCTAACTGTTCTTCCACATACTAGTCTGGAGAGATTGTTTGGCTTTTAAAATAGTGCCACAGCCTGGTTCCCTGCACGTCCCTGTTTTCCTAGATAACCAGTTATCTACCCCAAGGAACGTAAGTCAGCTCCAGCTTATTTATCTAGTATCCCCGACAATAGCCTGATGCCTGGTGCATAGTAGGTTCTCTTAAATTTATATATAATTTACATACCATTAAATTCGTGTTTCTAAAGTATACAGTTCAGCGGTCTATTCACGAGGTTGGGCAACCGTCACCACTACCCAATTCCAGAACATTTCATCACCCCATAAAGAACCCCCACACCCATTAGCAGTCACTTCCATTCTTCCCTTCATCTAGCCCCTGGAAACCACTAATCCACTTTCTGCCCCTATGGATCTGCGTACTGTGCAGATTTCATATAAATGGAATGTTGCAACATGTGACCTTTGTGGCTGGCTGGCTTCTTTCACTTAGCATAATGTTTTCAAGCTTCGTTATGTATTAGTGCTTCAGCCCTTTTTATAGCTGAATAATATTCTGCTGCATGGATAGATCACATTTGGTTTATCCTTTCATCCATTGATGGGTATTTGTGTTGTTTTCACCTTTTTGCTATCATAATAGGATTTTAATACACACTTATTGAACATATTGGTGTCTTTCTAAATGTTAACATCATATGTTAAATAGCTAATAAACATATGAAAACTATTCAATTTCATTAGTGATCAGAGAACTAGAAACTGGAAATAATACAAGACCAATTTCCACTTACCAGATTAGCCAAGACTTTCCAACAATAATGTTGCTATAGGGTGTGGTATCCATCATGAACTGATTAAGGAAGTGAAAATTGGTACAAACACTTTAAAACAAATTGGTAATGTGGACCAAGAGCCTTGCCAGGTTCATACACTTTGACTCCTCTAATTCTATATCTGAGAGATGAGACTGCGGATCTAATATAAAATATAAAAAATATTTTATTTGTGAAGATGTTCATTTATCGTGATGAAACAAACCTAAACACCTAGCAATAATGAAATGTGCAAAGACGATATGGTGGATACATAAGATTAAATCATGTATGGTCATTGAAAATTATATTTTGAAACTATTTTAATTGCATCAAGAAATATTATTAATAATCAGTGAAAATAGGTATAGTATAGTTGATCTCAAATATGTGAAAATTTCACAGAAAAATCAGAATTTGAGGAAAATACAAAAATGTTAAAAGGAATTTTTTGAAAGGTGGGATTTATAACTCCCCTTCTGTGGCCATGAGGATGAAGAAAAGTGGAGGAATCTTAGACATAACTGCACTGTCAGGTCTTGAGTACAGATGGCTTTTGTGTACATGTGACTTAGCTCCCCTTTCTGAGCTATGTTCTAAGAGAGCAAAGAACTATCTTAACATCATTCCTATGTTAGATATACAACAAATATTTTTCGAATTAAAAAAGTAGTTTCGCTTTTATTAGACTGCATTTAACCCATTCAGCCATGCATACCTAGAATAGATTATTTCCAGTAATTATAACAGTAGAACAAGGTAATAGATGTATAGAAAATTGACTAACATTAGTTTCTGTCATTGTTGTACAGCAGTCATCCCAAAAGTGGCTAAAAGATTGGTGACCTCTGTCACCCACTAGCCAGCCTGTCTTGGAGACACTGCCAGAATAAAGGGCAGGTGGGACGCGTTAGACATGCAGCAAGAATGTAAATGGAAGTGGTGACAGAGGAAAAGGGCTGATAAACCACCCCCGGGTGAAATGTGCCAGGCTTAGTTCTCCTGCCAACACAAAAGATGTGTTTTTATCATATGCCTATCAGCCAAGGGACAGGAGGAGAGGGCATTCTTGTCACTGGGGAGATGCTAAGCAGTAATGGCCTTTATGTTTATGCAACTGTTATGCATTGTGAGTGTCTCAAAGCTTTACAGGCATTGGCCCTGAGCATCTTTTTTCCATTATATGTAAACGTTCAAGTTCCTTTTACAGAAAATATTCTCCCACATGGTCCTAATTCACTTCTACTCAACTTATCAAAACATTATCCCATAAGATTCATTTTAAGTTCAGAAAATTATATGAGCTTCTTGTATGAAGCTGGTATTATTTCTTCTTATAAACAACTTCTTTCAATGATTGGTTCTGCACCCCGTTCAACTTTGCATGTGTTTGCGTGACTTGAGTTTAAGTCAAATTAAATACCTTTGGTTTGAGCTGCAGACATTATCCAGATAACTCAAACGTAAGTGTCTGTGTAGTTCAAGTAAAGAATGGTCTAAAATGATGTGCTTTATTTTTTGTTTGTAGACTAGAGAGTTAGTACTCAACTCTTCCTATGTACATAGCAAAGTCAACTTTTAGTTACCCTTGTAAAGCAATAATAGATAAAATTAAATGAAAGAATTTGCTATGTGTTGGGGCTTGCAGTATGGTTTTATATGCAAGTTTTCAATTAATCCTTAGAAGATGATAGGAGGTAGATATTATTTTGCTCTCATTCAGATGAGAAAACTAAGGGAAAAAAGTTGTCTACAAAAAACCAACTTGCATAAAAATATCCATGAAAGGTTTATTTATAGTAATCTAAAAACTGGAAATAACCCAAGTGTCCATGAACAAATCAATGAATAAATAAATTGTCGTATATTCATATAAGGGAATACTATTCAGTGATTAAAAAAAAAGAATGAGCCACTGATATGTGTTGCAACATGGATAAATCACAAAAACATTATGTTGAGCAAAGAACCAGCCAAAAAAATATACAAATGATACGATTCTATTTATATGAAGTTGAATTATTTAGCTTCTGTTTTTATGAAGGTAAAACTAATCTATGCAGACAGAAATCAGAAGGAGAGTAGGTATTGATTGCAAAAAGACAAGAGGAAATTTTCAGGAGTGATGGAAATATTCTACATCTTGATTGAGGTGGTGGTTACACAGGTATATGTATTTATCACATGCTTGTCGAAACCCACTGAACTGTGCATTTTGTTTTATGAAAATCACATTTAAAAAGAGTAGTGATAGATAGATAGATAGATAGATAGATAGATAGATAGATAGATAGATAGATAGGGCTCAGCATTTCTTGGAGTTAAACAAGGTTAGCTATTTGCTCAAAGTTATACAGTTACGGTGGGAGTGGAATTTGAACACAATATGAATGCAGGGAGCCTGACTCCAGCCTGATTCTTTGCCAAATCATTCATGAAACGATCCATAAGGGTACTGGCAACAGCTACATGCAATACATTTTCCTAGCTGCTCTGGGGAATAAAGAAGTTCAAATAAATTAATTAATGCATGTAAAGTGTTTGCAACAGTGCCTGGCATATAGTAAGTGCTCAAAGTGCTAACTACCATTTTTATTATAAAATATAAGCCTTGCTCTCAAGACAATTACAGGGTACCTGAGGAAACAAGTCATTAAATCATAAATCATCAAACAATACAAGAATCATAGTTTAGTATAAGAAATGGCAAAAGGAACCACCTAAAGCCAAGGCCAGAAATTTGGTATCTACATGTGCCAAGTAGCTTAAAAAATAAGAGTGCAGTAGGGATGGGGGCACCAGAGAACACAGTCCCTATTCAGTGGGATAACCTCTCAGCACCTGGCAGCCTGCTGTTGCCATGTGGAGATGCCAGCCCAATGTCGCCAAATCTATTGTGAAAGAACACAGAAATGTAGATGTTTATGTGAAATCTCCCAATTTTTAAATGTTGGACACTACTATTGAAGTATTTTAAATTATTTTAAAGCATTGAGCTTTAAAAGTGCATTATCTGTAGGTTATGAGTTACAGAATACAGTCTTAAGAACTCTGAGAGGCCACCCAAACACCTGCTTTCACCTTAGTCTTTCTATTCATCTCCAATCTTGATGTGGGAATCTAACCTGCAGGGGTAAAGGGACTTACCCAAGGTTATTTAACCACTAGAGCATAGCTGGGAACTCAATCAATGCACTGTTTAGTGTTAGTAGATGCCAAAGCTGGCCACATCTCTGTGGGTTCAGGTCCGTGGCCTGGACTACAGAAGGGAAGCTTAGGAGGTGGTGAGCTTGACCATGAAATCTCCATGGGTGAGACATTACAGTGAGGGGAATGTCATGGGAAAAGAGAAGTAAATGTTCAAAACGTGTTCAAAGGATATGAAGGTCATTCCAGTTCGAGGTGGGAAAAGTCTTGAAATGGCTTAATGAGAGCCTGGGAGCCACAGAAGTTTTGTATTCTATCCAACCCTTCACGGGGCCATGGAAGGTTCATAGAGCAGAATGGCATGATGAAAGGTCAAAGTGGATCTTGAAAAGGTCAGGCTGACGCGGTGCTCAGGACGGATGGTGGGAAGTGGCTCTGAAGTCACAGAGGACATGTTCTACTTCTTGGGTGGGATCACATTGGATCTGCAAAGACACGAGGGGCTCAAAGGGTAAGGTTGACCATTGTTGCTAAATACATTTCTGTTCTTTCTTCTTTTGCATTTTCTTGTACATTAATTTCTTCAAAGACATTCATTACTTGCTAGGGGAGTGGCATAGGAACCTAGGCATTTACAGCAAGAATGAAAAGAATCAACATTCCATTTCTGATACTCAAAATAGGATTTGGTATTAGAGATAATCTTGAGATTCAGGTTTCTTGAGACAGAGGATTTTGTAAGTTTTCTCATTTTTCCATTTTTCCATATGAGGAGGCTCTGCTGGTGGACTTCATCATGATATCTCACTTAAGGGAACTTTCTGACAGACAGGAAGATGGAGGAGAAAAATGTTTGCAGTACCCAGTGGATTGTGAGAAGCATGACACAGAAGCAGGAGATGCAGATTGTTGCTTGCGGGTTCATGTATCTTCTCTCCAGATCCAAGTCCCCAGATCAAAAGCTCCTCAGCATTGGCAGGCATAAGGAGGGTTTGCACTAATTCTTCCAAGTTTCACTTGCTTTCCACAAAGCGAGGGAGGGGCCCTAAAATCTCAGTATGTCTCCTCATTAGCTGAAAGTCTGCCTGGGAAATTTGCCACATCCGTTTGTCAAAGAACGGGTAAATGACCCTGTGGCCAAGAGCCAAAGGACAGACAATTTGAGCCAGGCACATATGTTCTTCGTTGTAGCAAGCCTTCCAAGGATCTGCAACACAGGTGAGACTAAATGTTGAATCAAGATCAACAGGGAAGGCTGGTGGCATTGATCACACCAGTAAAGGTATCAGACCATGAACATCATCAGCAGACATTGGCACACTCCATGGTGCACAACCAACCACACCTTAGCAGCCCAGAGACAACTGCTCCGCGTGGACTCTGGGATCCCTACTCACCTCTGCTGTCAAGAGGCTACATAAGCCACACCACTTCCCCCTGGCACAATGGTTTTCCACATAGAAGAGGAGGAAAGGAAAGAGATATAAATCAGAAGAATTATAATTTATTGAAAGAATAAGCAATTAACTAAAGATAATTTAAGAAACAAACCCAAGGAATGAGATTCGACCCAACCATGCTTTTCCCCTTTCCATCAAACCTACTTCATTTTTTGAGGAAAAGTAGATCAATTTTAAGTGTAGATTTATAAGAGAGTGTATCTGAGTGCACTTTGAGTAAATTAGTGGCCCCGCTCCAAACATTTCCATTCCAGATGTATGCGGAAATAGACATCAGTAAACCGAGATTCATGTCAAAAGTCCCTTTTGACTATTAATTCAGCAAATATATATCAAATGTTTACTGTATACCAGATACTGTGCTGAGTCCTGGGGATTCAGCGTTGACCAAAAGCTGACATGTCCATCTTACCCATGAAGCTTAAAAGTCTAGGCATTAATCACATCTGTCCAACAAATGTAAAAGTACATTGTGGTAAGTGACTTAAAAAGGCATGGCAGGGGCTCTGAGAATATCTGGTAGAAAGATTGAACCTAGTCAGAAAAATCAAGGAAGGCTTTCCCAAAGAAGTGATGATTTAGTTGAGCTCTTCCAATGAAGGAGGCATTTTAAAAGCAACAAGAATAGAGAATCGAGGCAGAGGAAACAGCTATGGTCGTGTGTGGGACCCAGACCACTGTGTCTCACAAGAGCAGATCATTGAATTTTCAGGAATTTCACAAGCCAGTTGATGTCATGTTGGGAATATTTACATAGCGGAAAATGAAAATTAGCAAATGCTACCAAATCAGAATTTGTTAGGGTAGAGGAAATAATTTTGTTTGTTTGTTTATCGTTAGCTAGTTTTTAATCAATTGACAGCATACCACCCTAAACAGTGGTCCCCAACCTTTTTGGCACGGGGACTGGTTTCACAGAAGACAATTGTTCCATGGACTGGGGGTGGTGTGGAGGATGGTTTCAGGATGATTCAAGTGCATTACATGTATTATGCAGCCAAACCTCTCTGCTAATGATAATCTGTATTTGCAGCTGCTCCCCAGCGCTAGCATCACTGCCTCAGCTCCACCTCAGATCGTCAGGGATCAGATTTTCATAAGGGATGCACAACCTAGATCACATGCACAGTTTACAGTAGGGTTCGTCCTCCTATGAGAATCTAATGCCACTGCTGATCTGACAGGAGGCGGAGCTTGTGTGGTGATGCCAGTGATGGGGAGCAGCTACAAATACAGATGAAGCTTCCCTTCCTCACCCACTGCTCACCTTTTGTTGGGCGGCCCAGTTCCTAATAGGCCACAGACCATTACTGGTTAGCACTGTGGTTGGAGGGAGGACAGCAGATATACTGGACAAAAAGACAATTGAGTATCCGGGGTATAGATCGTGAGGAGGAGCATGATGGTAGATGAAGCAGAAAGTTAGGGGCTGGAACATGCATAATTAGAAAGGTTTTGTTAAACATTTTAGTCTTCATCTTAGAGCAATTAGCAGTCATTGAAGTATTTATGAGCAGGATAAATAATTCAAACATATAGTAATTTTCATAAGACCCATCTGTCTGAACTTTGGAGATTGGATTGGAAGAAGTCAAGAGAAGACATACATGACTGTTTGTAAGGCAGTAAGTACTCCCGGAACTAGATAATAGTAGCTTGGACTCAGCCTGTGTGTAGGCAGTGAAGATGAAGAGACATAACAGAGTGAAGATACTAGGGAGCTAAAAATCCATAGGATTTGGCGAAGGACCCGATATGGCGGTAAGTTGATGTAGATTCCATAACTGGATGTACTGTCAGGACCCTTCACAAAAATAGAGAATATTGAAAGAAGATCAACATTTTTGATGGTAGGGAGAAATACTGTATAAGGGTTGTTTGGGGACATGTTTGGCTTGATATCTTTGAGGCAGCCCCAAGGCCGTGAGGGATGAGGGATCCGGGCTGCAGGTATAAATCTAAGAGTCGTATTTAAGAGACCATGAAAATATGGCCATGGGATAGCACAGTGAGAATCTGGAATGCGAACAGAATCGGGCTGAGTATTGAGCCTTAAGGAATTCCCAATTTTAAAGATATTGTTGAGAAAGATGAACCTGAAAAGGAGCAACCAGAATTCTCTTCATTTCCGCAACAAATCATTCACAGTTTGTCAGGGGCTGTGCAGGCAAGGGCTGCCACAATAGTGTGAGGAAGCCAAGGGCAGCGTGAAAGGGTGGCAAGAGGAGACGGTGAGGCAATGGACACAATGCATGTGTGCAAGTCTTTCCAGAAGCTTGGCTGAGATGGATACAGCTATGGGATCTGCAAAGCTCTGTGCATGTGCGTCTGCCTGTACGTGTGTGTGGAAGTGGAAGAGACGTAAGAATATTAAAAAAAAAAAAAGCAAAAACACTGGGCTAGCCCAAGTTAAGAAGGAAACTTTTAATATAGAAGCAAAATAAGGCAGTGATGGAGAGGCAGTGTGCAACCCACAGGAGGAGGTGCCAGAACCTAAGGTGCCAAGGAGAAAGAAGATGAGGTGGGTACTGATGGTCAAGGTTATCTGTTTCATAGGAAAAATTACCAGAGTTTCCATCTGATGGTTTCTATTGCATCTACAAGGTGTGGAGACTGAATTGCTCTACTTTTCACCTCTGGAAAAAAAAAAAAATAGACTAAATGCCCTGTATGGTTTCTCCCTGAAAAATCTTTGACCCCACAATTTAACCTGTGTGTGTTGAATTTCTCTGATCTTGAGAATCTCAAAACTTAGAAGCAGAAATTAATGATCTTATCCAACCTCCTCATTTCAATTTATTCCCTGAATATGAATTGAGCATCCACACTCCAGACACTCTGATAAGCACTGGGAATTCAAAGATAAACGAGACAGCTCTGACTCAGAAGAGGTGATGGAACACAAATATTTATACAGTTAACTATCCCGTGGTTGCAAGCTCTGCAGCAGGAAGACAGGCAAAACTTGACGTTCTCAGCGGAGGAAGGTAGTGGGTTCCAGGGCCAGGAAAATGATCCAGGTCTCTAGATGCCAAATACAATGCCTTTCTCACTATCCAGATATAAAATTACTCTTATTATTCCATAAAAAGATTTGCTGTGTAAATCTATTTGTGTAACCTACAGAGATAATATAATCTTTCAGCCTTCTTACTAATACCCTACCTTCACCAATCCAAGATCAACATTTATATACTCTGTTGGCTGAGAACTGTATTATTTTGATTTTGGTATAAACCATTCATTTGCCTTTAAACGATAGTTTGGAAACCATTAAACAGTAGATGACCATCATCCTAAATTCATTATTCACTAGGATAATTCTACTTTGCGGTGTCCATGTGAGGCCACAGAATCCACCACATTTTTGTAAGTTTATTTATTTTATGTGTTACTGCCTCTGTCATAATTCTAACCTGCTAGTTAGAAGTAGCCAAAATGTTTGCCCATTTTTCAGTTCCATGTCTTTTATCCTGTAGGTTGAACCTATACTAACGGCTAAAAAGTAAAAACTTTTGTCATTGAAGTTTCGGCATCCTATGGAGTAAAATATGCATTGAAATGAATTCTTGCCTTCCTTTATTTTTTTTAGAAATTCATCAAATATTTAAAAAAGACCCCACGATTGTCTGAGGTGAGGCCAAGTGCATCAGGGAATAAAAATAAGCGAGACAAGAGCTTGTAATGTAAATGCAGACATTCAATTTGGAGCCTGATTGCAAAGCAGATATTGGATCTTTCAGTGGAGGGGAGGGGGCAGTTCCAAGAACAAAGACTATTTAATGATGAACTTCATAGCTCTCAAGCTAACTCAATGAAAATTATTCTGAAGCGTCAAGTATTTAATTCATTTACTCTCTTCAGGGTTTTTTCCTGCCCTGGGAGCTGTTCCGCAGCTTAAGGACGTGGTAAGGGAAGGAGTTATGACAGATTCGCTAATCTGCTCACTCCACAAACAACCCACCACCTACCAATTAACAGGCATTGCACCAAGTACCATGGGAGGGATGTACAGATGAAGATGCCATTGAGAGCTCTGCAATCTTGTGGGGAACAGATGATGGAAAAAGCAATGCATAATGAAATTTATGCTAAACAGGCACAGAAGCAACATGCTCTGGAAATTCCGAGAGAGATGAGCTATCATCCCCTGATTGGGGGGTGAGGAAAGCTTCTCAGCAGTGTTTAAGGATAAACAGGATTTAGATGTTTGGAAAATACGGGGAGGACATTCCAGGCTATAGCTTCTGTCTCTGCAGAAGTCACAAAAACTGGAAATCATGTGGCAAATACCACTGCATAAACCCTGATAAGAATACTATATTTTTCCTCCCATCTGGGAACCACTGAAATGTGCTCACGTTGATGACTGGATTTAGGAATAATTTGTTGTAGCAAATCAGAACCACAGACTCTCTCTAAATTTTCTCCTTCTGGTTGTTATGACTTGAGGCCTCTCTCAGTATCCGGCCACACAGGAGGGGAACCCTTGGAAGCCACAGATCACTGCAGGTCACCCCATGTGCCACTCAGAGCACAGACAGAGTCATCAGAGTGGGAGAAAGAGCCAGATGTTGGGTGCAAGAGGAGCAACCTTTTTTGTAAATGCGAAGTACGCATCTTTACCTGAGTTAATGTTTCAAATGGGTCTCAATCTTAACTCGCCAGGCAGATCTTACCTCACCGAGGCCCAGTTCTGAAACCCTGGTGGGGAGAGAAGCACAGCCATGCGTCTTACTTGGGGGAAAAGACTACCAACCCAAAAAGAGATTCATTTTTTAAAAACCAAGTGCTAATCCGACAGTGGTTTTTCAAGAGTGCCTCAAGCATTACTAGGTCATTAAATCTTTGTTAACAGGCCAGGAAAAAAATGTAAAAGGAGGGAAAAAGCGGGTCATGGTCCTGTTTAAGTTTACACAGCATATGGAAATTTCATCAAATCACAGAATTGCTGTGATGAAAGGAACCCCGGGAGCCCCAGAAAAGGCTTCTTCTGCTGGAGGCCCCTCCATGGCATCCCGGGACAGAGTTCCACTCACCTGGTCTCCGAGGAATGCGATTCACACTGACATCGTCTGACTGGTCTCCGGACGGTGGAAAGCACTTCCTTATTTTATGCAGAAAGTTGTCTAATTTTGGTTCTACCTTTTTGATTTAGGAATATATAAATCAAGGTAATACATCTCCTACTTCTCTTCAGAAACCCAAAAACTGTCTTTATAACCTGAATCTTCCTTTCTTCAGGCTATTTTTTATATAATATTGTTTTCTTAACATTTCCTCATACTGCATGGTTTTAAGGCATACGTAATCTTCACCAAACCCGGTCCCCCCTCCTGAAAGACGTCCAGCCAGGCCGTGCACCCTTTGCCCTGTGGCCTGAGAAGTGAATAAAATACTTCAATACAATCTGACAATGTGGAGTAAAAGGCTACTATTATCTTCATTCTCAAGATACATTTTTTTAAGTAACCAAAAACATTATTTAGGAAAGTACTTTGTTAGCACTTTTAAATACATGTCTTTAAATTATCAATCAGCTTTGGATGATTTGCACCAAATGAAGGAAAATGAGACAAAGATGATAAAAATTTTAGCCATATGGCAAGTATTTGTTTGGCATGACACTGAAGACACCACAATGGACACACGTGTGTGTGAACACACACACATACACTCACAGATATGCACACCACACGTACACACGACACGCACATGCACATATATGCACAGATGCACACCACGCACAGGCACACACTGGCACACAAGCTCTGATGTTAAGTGTTTCTACCCTCACAGGGCCCCTTTGTGACTCTGCTGTTCAGAGGCCCAGGACTCCGTTGGCCCAGAGGAACCATAGAAAGGAGCAGCCACTGGCCAATCTCACGTAGAGATAAATGACCACGTGTGGAGGGTATGAATGTCACAGTCATGAACTTGGGCATGAAAAAAAGGTCTCTTAATTTCTCTATAACTGAACATAACAAAGCGGTCAAATCCCCATAGAAAACAGAAACGTTCCAATTCAAGATGAGCTCAGTGGTTTCTAGGATGACAATTGTGTCTTTTGGAGAAACCCACGGTCCTGCCCAGGACTTTCCCCAAAGCCCCCTCACTTCCCTCCTCACTGCCATGTGATCCAGGGTCACATCCAGGAATCTGTGCTAATGTGACTCCTCCCCCCTGGCTGTACTGTGGTTCTCCCCAGCCACACCCACTGCTGAAGTGTCCCCTCTCTAGGACCAAGTCCCCTCAGCATCATCTCATCCCAACAGTGAGTCCTCTCCGGGTCCCCAACTGTCCCTCATCCCCTGACACGCCCCTCCTGGAGGTGCAGAAAACCCACAGCCCCTTTGGCACCACTCTGAGGTCCTGGGAGACTCAGGAGGGAAGTGACACCGGGTGTTCCTTTTCTATATAAGCCACATCTCACAATCGCCTCTGTTGTATGAGGCTCTACTTCATAAGCCAGAAAAGGGGAGCCCATTGGAAGGCTCCTGGCTTTCCTGGTCTCTACCTGAAATGTGAGGGACGGGCTGCTTGTGGCTGCCTGCAATTATCTGCGGATTCTCTGGTATCCTCTGCAGCTTCACTCGGGGGAGAGGTTTATGCGACCTTCCTCTTCAAGTATTTGCTAGCGCCGAATTGCAAGTCACATGCTCTCTAGTCTTCCTCCTACCGCCGGCTTCCGCCCTTCGTCTGCTCTGGGTTTGGAAACATTCTCTTCCGTCATTGCAAATTGTGGTTTATGGAAGAAACTCTATCCTCCAAGTCTATCAGATCCAGTCTTTCTGGGCTCAAGAAACACTCTCTTAAAAAGCCCAGCTCTTGCCACAGAAAGCCCCAGCTTCCAAGACCATGTCTCTATTACTAATTTTTACCAACATCCAGAAACTGTCCTGCCGTCTTTGCTCTTGGCTCTGTGTGCCTCGCCCTGAGGGGAGGAGCCCTCCGACTCAACGGGTCCTGAGACAACATGACAGTGGCAGGAACAAAGACCTCCGTTATCAGCAAGGGTTTTGTTCCCCCACATTTGTGTCATTGAGAGCCGATTGATTGATTCGGGTTTTATATTCCATTATCAATGTTTCCACAAATGTCACGGGGGGGAGTAAGAGAGATAAAGGAAAAATCAAGGTGTTTTTCCTTCTCTCTACTCTCCCACACCAGTCACCTCTGGTCACCAAAATGTGTGTGGGTTTTTCCCCACATGGACAAGCAGTTCTCCAGAATTCGATTCAACTCTAACACTATCTACCTGGAGATCATGTCAGATTCCACATCCTGAGGGCACAGTCCCACCAGACCGCCCCTCTTCAGATGCTGATCACAAGTAGTAAGTGGTCCCCTATACTTCTGATCGCTTGGCTATAAATCAAGGTTCCATGACCCCTCCTCACCTTCAATTAACTTGCTAGGATGGCTCACAGAACCCAGGGAAATACCTGAGTATTTACTTACCTTTACCCATTTATTATATAAAGAATAGTACAAAGGTGCAGATAAACAGCCAGAGGGAAGAGGTGCGTAGGGAGAGGTAAGTGGGGAGGGGCACAGGGCTCTCATGCCCTCGCTGGACGTGCCACCCTCCAGGAACCCCCACGTGTTCAGCTCCCTGGAAGCTCCCCTAAACCTGTCCTTTTGGGGTTTTTGTGGAGGCTTCATTATCCAGGCATGATTGATTAGACCATTGCCCACTGGAGCTCAACTTAACTTTTAGCCCCTCTCCCCTCCCTGGAGGTGGGTGTGTGTTGGTGGGGGGACATGGTTTGTTTCCCTGACAGCCGGTCCCCATCCTGAAGCTGGGAGGGCTCCAGCCACCAGTCACCTCATTAGCACACCGAGGACACTCCCTCCAGAGAGTCAAAGAGAGGAAGACCAACTATAGACAGATAACATATATGTATCTCACAGTATCACAGGGAGTTAGAGAGGGAATCCGTCACTCAGCGTCCTGGTGGGAAACATTCACCCCAGGTGCTCAGATGCGGAGAGTCTAAGGAAGGATGCAGCGCAGAGGTACCACCAAATAAGGTTAAGCATCCCCTGTAAGACTCAATCTGAGAGAAGGCTCCGTGGTTATTGTCACAAACTTTGCACTTAAGCTGCTTATACCAACTTGATAGACTCAAGTGACCCTCCCGCCTCAGCCTCTCAAGTAGCTGGGATTACACGTGCACACTGCCATGTCCAGCTAATTTTTTTCTATTTTTTGTAGAGAGGGCCTTCCTATGTTGCCCAGGCTGATCTCGAACTCCTGGGATCAAGTGATCCTCCCACCTCGGCCTTGTAAAGCGCTGGGATTATAGGTGTGAGCCACCACGCCCAGTCAGGAAACTTTTATGGAGGAAGAATTTAACTTAGTAACCTGGTTAGAAGGAGAGTGGGACTTGGAGTTTTGAATGTTATTGTGTGTAAGAGTAGACTTATGGTCAGTACTGCCCTTTGCTCTGTCTTGCTTGTTTCAGGTTGTCGTTTCATCATTGCGCACATCTGCTTTATATAACCTCACTGGAGAGGCCAGTTCTTTGGACCTGCCTCTCAAGGCCTCCTCCAGTCTGTCCACGTTCACGCTTCCAAATCCTCCTGCCAGGTCTTCACCCTGTCACGACCTGATCCCCTACCAGGAGCTCATCCTGTCCCTTCCCGACTCTCTGCCCTCACTGGCAGGTCCCTCTCCCCGAAACAGTACCCCTCGCCTTTTCATCGCCCCCCTACTCACACGCACCCTATGTGCTCCACTACCTATGAGGCTGCCCCTCCGGGCCAGCACTGTGAACTACCTCAGCTCCAGTAAAAGGGTTCGTTTTTAATTATAAAAGAAGCAGCAGTTGGAATACCTATATCATGTGATCTACCCTACAGGTAATAATAACATATTTGTTTGTTTTCGTACACATTATATATTCATATTGTCATCACTAAACTCAACTCCCAAACATCAGTTTCACCCCAAATGACCAGCTAACCCCAAATGACTGGCTAACCCTGAAAAAGTCCATTCCATTCCACTTTTTCAGGGGTATGTTTTAGGATAGCACCTGGCTTAATTCTGGCAAATGAGAAAAGATGAAAAGTTGGCTGGAATGTGCTGGAAAGTGTTTCCCCACTCCCGAGGAGACATGAGAAGATAAGCCCATTGCCCTGTGGGCATTGTGTGTCTAGATACAACGTCTAGGACCTTCTCAGCCCTCGTGCTCTCAGCCGGAAGAGGGAGCCACCATCAAAGATGCCAGTGCCTTGACTTCTCAGGACAGTGAGCGTTTGGTGTCAGCCAATCCCAGCATCAACCCACCCCAGCAACCATTTGCCCTCTGGACTTACTGATACGTGAGAAGCTAAATAATATCTATATTTCTTAAGCAGTCTGAGTCAAGATTTCTGTTGTTTACAGCAAACAAGTCTTTCTACTGTACACTTAGCTTTGATTTTTTTTTTCTTGATGACGGTGGGAAAAATAGGAAGATCGCAAGCCGTAAGTAAGGTCAGAATAAAAAATTAAATAAAATATAAAAAAAAAATGAAGCCAGCTATGCAAAATGCTAGTCCAAATATAACTATATTAAGTCCTATATTCACTTAGTTCTTGCTCAAACCACAAAAGGGGTTTTGAGCTGAACTCCCTTTCTGATATGACAGTGCTCTAAGTCGGTGACTCAAATCAAAAAGTATTGCAGTCATACATCCAGGAGTGGGATCCCAGCTCCACCCCTGCCTGACTTTATGACCTTGGACCAGTCACAGAATATTACTGAGTCAGGCCTTTTGTCTATGTAACAGGAATAACAATAACAACTAGAGTAAGGCATTGTTATGATTAAACAACATAATGTACGTAAAGCACATTCCAGAGTTTTTGACAGATGCCATAAGTCACTCCACATACATCAGTTGCTATTATTAGTATTTTTGAGAGATGTGGTGAGAAGTGAGAATTTGTCACTTAAATTGACCTAAGTTGGCTCAAAAAAGAATATAAGTGCTTTGGCTATTAAAGAAAAAAAGGAGAAAAAGTCCAAGCAAACATAAGCTTTTCGAGGAAGACAGCCACGTTTACTGCAACAGGAGACCAAGTTAAAGTGTGTTCCAGTAAGACACAGGAGCTATCTCCTACAATGTTGGGCTGTGAGAGATTCAAAAGGAGGGGCCGTGAAGAGCAAAGGAAATTGAGCTTTTTCAGTTCATGCAAACCTGGGATCACTGAAAATGGCAACAAACTCATACACCAGACAACCAACAAAACTGTGCTTTGCAGCCCTGCCCAAAGCCTCCCAAGACTTAAGGCACCACCAATTAATATATTAATAACAGAAAGGAACATAACCCATGCATAAAAAAATATGGTATGTCCATGCAATGGAACATGATTCCGCCTTAAAAAGAAAGGAAATTTAGACACGTGCTACAACATGGATCAACCTTAAGGACATGGTGCTAAATGAAACAAGCCAGTCATAAAAAGACTAATGCTGCGTTATTCCACTTATATGAAGTACCCAGAGAGTGGTCAAATGCGTAGAGACAGAGAGCAGAGTGGTGGTTGCCAAGGGCTGGGGGAAAGGGCATGGGGAGTTAGTGTTTAATGGGTCAGAGATTCTGTTTGCAAGGTGGAAAGAGTTCTGGGGGTGGATGGTGGCGACAGGTGCATGAAAATGCGAACGTACTTAATGTTATTGAACCGCACATTTAAAAACATGTTTATGATGGTACATTTTATGTGTATTTCACCACAATTAAAAATGAAAAATAATTTTAAGAGGGGGAAAAAAAGCAAAATAAGGTTTTTTTTTTTTAATAAAAAAGAGGAAATAAAGAAAAGAGAAGAAAAAAGAGAAAGTTAGAACCCAACAGATTTTTACCGATAATCTTACATCAGAAAATCCAGCTCAGGCCAAGGGTTGTGCTTCTGTGAATGTGGCATTTCCACTGTGACTTTGGTTTTCACCCTCCAAACAGAGTAGCTAGTCTGTGTCTAATTGTGTTTGTTTTTCCCCCTGCAGGGATGTTTAACAGTCCCCTAACCACTGAGATGGCCCCATAAAATTTTATGACAACAATTTCTTAAGTGAAATTTCCATTCAGTCTGTTTGTGAGACCTTCAAACAGCCAGAGAAAGCCAAATAAATATAACTTGGGACATTTTCCTGAGGTCTAATTTAATTATAAATCATGACTTTATGAGCCTACCATTCAAAACTCATACAATTCCTTTGCAGCACGAAATAATTTACTGCTCTTGCAAGACAGTGAGCTCATGCCTTGAACCAAAGGGCACCCTGAACCACATTCCTTTGGGAAACCTTACAGGTTATGTTCTGAAAATGCGACATCTGACATTGAGGTTGGAGAGCTCAATCCCCCACCCCCACTCAACAGCCCAGCCTAAGCGTGCGCAGGACAGAGTCGGGAGCCCAGAGGCCTTGAATGCTTAGTTACCGAGAAGAGAAGAGGAAAACTAAGACACACAAACGGTTGTGCTCATGCCTGTGCAGAGACAATCTGTTGTCTGTATATTTTTTTCCACTGTTCACACCCGGGATGGTTAGGAAATGGCTGTGCGGAACAATCACACTTTCTAATTTAAGGCAGAGGTTTCAGAGAGGGAATCTGAAATTTTGGGGTGTGAAATGCAAATAGATTTAGCAGCTTTGCCACTGTTTGTGTGGCCTTCAACTATGCCTGTTGAAGTGGGGCTTCTTTTCTTTTTTATCTGAACATCGGGACATTTGTGAAGACTGTGCAGCTCGGTGAAGGCTGGCTCCATGGTGGTCAGAGCTCACCCTCCTGTCCAGGCTGGCCAGAGTCCCCTCACCGGGAGGAGGGGTGGACCTTATCGCTACGACTTTTTCAAAGTGAGGAAAGCAAAGCTGGATTCTGGGTGTGCACAGCTCTAAAGGCTCAGAGGCAAATGTGTTGCTTAAACAAAGCCCAAAGCACAGACAACGAGGGGTGATTCCTTCCTCTGTGGGTACCTGGAGCGTGCCGTGAAACGACCTGGTGTAGGTTTCCCATTACACGTATTTCTCAACAGGGTATTAAACACTGGACAGAAGAGTTGGAGGGTCAGATATTTCATAACATTTTGAAATACATTGTGATAAGGGACCAATCAGAAAGGAATTATGATGTAAAGTATCTCTAAAATTATCAAGTAAATTGCCTCTGAACTCCTAATACAAGGCCATGGAAAATATCGTACGAAGGGTTGGCTTTTCAATTCTTGCGCATTGGCATATGAATTGTCGCCGGGGTGTGACAGTGACCTAAGTTTCAGACCTGCCTCTTCTACTTGCTGTCAATGTGACCGGAAGCAAGCTGTGTAAGCCCTCCGAACTTCATTTCCTCTTTTTAAAAAAGAAAAAAGAGGTGCTGGGTGGTAGTTTTAATAGTTCCCATCTAATTCAAGTTAACATAAAAGGAGAAAGTACTTTCAAAGTGGCAAAATGCTTCCTAAATTTAGAATGATTACAAATGCTTATATAGCTCTGTGCTACACAATCTATATGTAATTAGCTCATTTAATCATCTCGGGAACCCTAACGAGTTGTCCTATTGTTATCCCCAATACACAGATGGGGAAACTAAAGCACAGAGAGGTTTCTTCCTTAAGGTCAAACCCCTTAGGAAGTACATACTGAGGGTCATTGTGTGTTCTTAAAATTAAAAACAAACTTCCAAAAAGTATTAACTATAGTTTTTGACTGTGCCAGAGCCACTTTATAAAAATGCTGGGGCTACGACACAATTCTGGTTCTGAATTAAAAGACGCTGCTACGGCCGAGGACCGGCCCCACGCTCCCACTCCTCAGCAAGCTGGGAGAATGACCGTCCTTCAGGTCAAGCAGGGGCAGCTTCCAGGGCTCCTGACAGGCTCTAAGGGACGTCACGTCCACGAGGGAGAGCCCCCCACCCCCTCCCTCGGACGCTGTCCAGCTCGAGGGAGAATAAAATGCCTTTGCTTTCGGCTTCGATCCCCCACCGAGCCTTACAAGCTGCTCCTACTGCCGCTGCTGTCGCTGGGTTTGCTATCGAAAAGCATAATCATATTTTTTAAGTGTTAAATTATGAATGGCGGTGACTATTACGAATTTGAAATTATGACTAACTCTGTATGTGGAGGGTCCAGAAAACTCAAATGTGTAAAAGGGAGGGTTATGGGATGTGAAGATAATGAGGCAGCCACAGAACCTGCTGTGCAGGATGGGAATCCGTAGCCCAGCAATTTATATCCCGATTATTGTGGGCTTTGGCTGAATTCCAAACAGACAGAAAAATACATGAGGAAAGATGACACCCACATACATGCCACCTGGATTGAACACGTTTAATACTTTACCATATTTGTGCCGATTTCTTCTTTTTCCCTCCCTCCCACCCATCCCTTTCTCATCTTTCTCCCTGGAGTAACTGTATCCTGAAATTAGCGTGTATCAACCTGTATCAGTGTCCTAGAGCTGCTATAACAAAATGCTGCAAACTGGGGGCTTAACCAACAGACGGGAGGGGGATGTGGGAAATTTACGCCTTCCTCCTTCAGCAGACTTGGAAACGATGTTTTATGCAGGGTGATCACCTCTACACAGCACTAACACACCCAACATCCCATGGGCATAGCACAATAAGGGGTTGTTTCTTGGTTTTTTAAAGTCTGATATGGAATTCTGTGGCTGCAGGTGAGTTGTCAAGGCAGGAAGAGAGGGATGGTGGAGGGACGACAGCTGCTAGCCATATGAGCCAGGAGGTGACAATTGGCCCCGGATAGGCAGACGGCCTGCAAGAGACTGGGATGGACTGTCTGATGAGCACTAGCTGTCTCATCCACAGAGGGAAGAGACAGCTCTTACTTTCCCCTTCTTGCAATAAAACCTTAAATAGGGGAAACAATGGAAACATCTAGGCAGGTATGTTCAAATTCAAGAATGTCAGGAGCCCCTGGACGTAGCCTGGGGAAGCTGCTGTGGAAGTCTCCAGAGTCTGCACGCCCAGCATGGTGTGGAGTATGAGGGAGGCTTTGCTCGAGCGAGGTGGCTGGATAGATAAGCCTGGTGCTGGGCTGGGGAGGCCCCACGGCTGCGTGGAGAAAGCAAAGGATTCTGAGGCTCCATGTGCCCCTTCAAGGGGATACAGAGATGGCATAAAAGCTGATGGACAGACAGAGGCTCAAAATCAAGAAAAAGAGGCTGCAGTGTGCAGGGTATTTGCAAAGAAGCCACTGGTCTGGAGCATAAATCCCAGAGGTAGCAGCAGGTACAATGCCAGCTGTCTGCAGTCCTGAGAGAGGGCTGCACTGCCTGCACCCCGGGCGCCCAGCTCCACACAGCCCTCTCCACGCCCAGCGGGATCAATCCGGGCAGAGAAGCAAGAAGAAAGAGAAAAACATCTGAAAGCCCAAGCACTTTCTCAAAAGAGACTGAGTCATTGGAAAATCTAATTATATTAGAAACAACTATGATACCAAATGCTGGCAAATTTAAAATTAATTTTTCATCTGGTTTCCAACATGGTGAGGAAATTCTGAGAAAAATCGATACATCATAGGAAATGAAGAAGTTTGAATTTACACATTTAAATACAGTGTAAGTAAATTTGCAACCTTGTAGCACATACTAAATTATTCTGCATGGAAAATCTAGATTTAGTCATGAGCATTCACAGAGAAAATCCAGTTTCCTTGAGTTCTTTAACTAGAAGGCAAAATAGCTAATGGTTTTCCTGGCTTTTATCCGTGA
Source organism: Propithecus coquereli (assembly GCF_000956105.1). Lineage (NCBI taxonomy): Eukaryota > Metazoa > Chordata > Mammalia > Primates > Indriidae > Propithecus > Propithecus coquereli. The sequence goes on from NW_012149230.1 coordinate 1,422,754, forward strand.
CAGCTGCATAAGTTCATTTTTTTTTTTTTTTTTTTGACAGAGTCTCACTCTGTTGCCCGGGCTAGAGTGCCATGGCGTCAGCCTAGCTCACAGCAACCTCAAACTCCTGGGCTCAAGCGATCCTCTTGCTTCAGCCTCCCGAGTAGCTGGGACTACAGGCATGCGCCACCATGCCCGGCTAGTTTTTTCTATATATTTTTAGTTGTCTGATTAATTTCCTTCTATTTTTAGTAGAGACGGGGTCTCGCTCTTGCTCAGGCTGGTTTCGAACTCCTGAGCTCAAACAATCCGCCCGCCTCGGCCTCCCAGAGAGCTAGGATTACAGGTGTGAGCCACCGCGCCCGGCCTATAAGTTCATTTTTTAATGTGCAAAGCTTCGTCGGGGAATAGTGTGCACTCTTAACTATTTAACCCATGTCGGGGCTGAGACCTGAGAGTGGACCAGGGGGTCACCGGTTAGGGAAAAATGTTAGAACAGGGAAGACCTGCCTCACACCAAAGGAAAGTGAAGAAACAGAAACTCTGAAAGCAGGAAAATTGCGGGCAAAAGAATGATCTTTACAAGTTGGGGTCCTGCATTCAAGCCAACCAAATGAGAGAGATCAGAACACACAAAAGGTACTGCATTGAGACACACCCAGCACATCAAATAATGAATTTTAAAAATTGCTCACATATAAGTTGGCAGAGATTTGGCTATCAGTGAGTAAATCCATGGGGTTTGATCAATAACATATTTAAAAGGATTCAGAGATATAATTTAGCTGCTTAAAAAACAAATCAAGGAATCCTAGACTATATTAACAAAGGCAGGGAGTGTTTATAATAATTTGTGCTTATTAGATCATATAGAATATTAATCATGGATGGGAGACTAGATAAATACCCCAGCTTCTTCAATCATGAGTCAAACATCTCTCAGAGTAAGTCCTACACGGTATCCCAGAGATCCAAAGCATGAACAACCCCCACCCCACTTGCCCCTAGCAGTAACCTGCTCATCAACACAGCCTGTATTAGCTTCCTTCCCTTCCCTGTTTCACTTCTACATTCCCTACTTATAGTAGCTAGGATCACTTTCCAAATATCCACCTCCACTTCAATCCTCACCCCAGGGTCTGCTTCTGGGAAAGCCCAGCCTAAGACACTACCATGTGGAGTTGCAGGTACCCCCCGCCCCCCGCCGAATGAAAGTTATTGACAGGAGAGATTGCATTCCACATAGAGACCCAGAAAGTAAAGGCTCTGTAAATAATGTCTTATGAATAGCAATTACAGGAAGAAGGGACATTTGACCTTAATAAAAGGAGATTTAGGAAATGCAAAGATCTTTACGTGTCTGAAAGCCTGGTAAGCAGAGGAGAGAATAGCTTGGTATGTGTTGATCCAGAGGTGACCATTAATGGGGAGGTTTGGATGATTCTATGTTGGGCAAACTTGATACTGCAGCTCTGGGAAATGGACGTGGGCTGGAGGCAGCAAAGAATGACTAACAAAGCCAAGGTCTTAATAGATTTAGTCTGTTCAGAGTGCAGATTAGTGTTGAGATAAAGGTTTTTAAAATGTTGATATTTTTAAGATCAGATTGCTAATCAGGCAGCAGTTACAAGTCTATTCCTCTTTCTTAATCAGGGAGGATTCTCTCCTTTAGCCTTCTGGATGGCTACTTTTAATGAATTTAGTGTGTCTCAATATTTCCAAGGGGACTCACTGGCTTCTTGGCAGCCTCCAACTTGTGAAGATAAGAGAGATAATCACCCTCCATTCAAGAAGCATAGCATAAAGAGACTGAGCTTAACAGGAAGAAAATGCAAAGGCATCCAGCCACATTGAAAACCAAGACTCTTGAGAACTAGTGTGAATATTAGAATGCGAATCTCTTGTATTAGTCACTGCAATTTAATATAAGTTACCACCTATGAAAATTTAGAGTAAAATAGTAAACATGACTCATATAGAAATATCAGAAATTTTTTTACTTAAAAATACACAATATTAAAGTCTTCTTTCCACCTTAAAAATGAATTAAAATGTGCTATGGAAATTAAATATGCTAACTGGATAAATCATGGCATGACCAGCCCTTTCATTGGTTAGGAAATTTCTGTGGCAACTCAGAGAAAATTTGACTAGTTATGGAGACATATATTACTTACCCGACAAACAATCCTAAAGTTGGCCCATTGGCTCAAACATATCATCAAGCTCCTAATTTTTTTCATTTGTTCCACTTTATATCCTCAGATTTGCACCTCATGGTGGATAGATGGCAGCCATGGCTCCAAGCATAGCCTTCTCACAAA
>NW_012149230.1:1428406-1429180 GCF_000956105.1 Propithecus coquereli
ATCCCTGTTTGCTAATGATGTGATATGATGATTTCTTATATCTAGAAAATTTTAAAGACTCCTCCAAAAAACTTTAGAACTGTTAAATAAATTCAGTAAAGTCTCAACTTACAAAGTCAATGTACACAAATCAGTAGAATTTCTAGATTCTAACAGTCAAGATGAGAGTCAAATCAACAACTGAACACCATTTACAATAGCTGAAAAGAAAATAAAATACCTAGGAATATACTTAACCAAGGAGATGAAAGATCTCTACAAAGAGAACTGAAAAACACTGATGAAAGAAACCACAGATAACACAATTAGAAAAAAATCCCATGCTAATGTATTGAAAGAGTCAATATCATTAAAATGTCAATATCGCTCAAAGTGATTTACAGATTCAATGCAATTCCCACCAAAATACCAATGACATGTTTCACAAATCTAGAAAAAATAATCCTAAACATAACATGGAACCAATAAAGAGCCTGAATAGCCAAAGCAATCCCAAGCAAAAAGAACAAATCTGGAGGCATCATATTACCTGACTTCAAACTATACTACAAGGCTACAGCAACCAAAACAGCATGGTACTTGTATAAAGGTAGACACATAGACCAATGGAATAGAATAGAGAATCCAGAAATAAAGCCATATAGCTACAACCAACTGATTTTCAACAAAGCAGACAAAAACATACACTGGGGAAAGGATGCCCTATTCAATAAATGGTGCTGGGAGCATTGAATAGCCACATGCAGGAGAATGAAACTGAATCCCTATTTCTTA
>NW_012149230.1:1429230-1430980 GCF_000956105.1 Propithecus coquereli
GATTCATTCCAAATAGGATATCTCTAAGACACACAGTCATTAGACTGGCCAAGTCAAAGTGAAAATACTACAAGCTGAGAAATGAAAGCATCAAATAATTTGCAAAGGAAAACCCATCAGACTAACAGCAGACTTTTCAGAGGAAACCCTCCAAACTAGAAAGGAATGAAGTCTTATATTTAATCTTCTTAAACAGAATAACTGTCAGCCATGAATTTGTGTCCTGCAAAACTAAGATTCATAAATGAAGGAGAAATAAAGTCTTTCCCAGACAAGCAAGCACTAAGGGAATTGTCACCACTAGACCCTCCTTGTGAGAAATCTTTAAAAGATCAAACAGAATAGTCAATACCCACAAGGAAAAAACAACTGAAAGTGAAAACTCACAGCTCTTATAAAACAGTAACACAAAGGAAAAAAACAAAGCAACTAGATAGCAATCAACATGATGACTGGTACAGAATGTCACATGACAATAGTAACATTGACTGTAAATGGTCTAAACTCCCAACTTAAAAGATAGAGGTTGGCAGAATGCATAAAAAATCTCAATATGAATATATGCTTTCTTTTAGAAACTCATTTAACTCCTAAAGACTCTTAGAGATTCAAGGTAAAGGAATGGAAAAAAATATTCCACACAAATGGAAACCAAAAGTGAGTAGGAGTAGCCATTCTTATATCAGATAAAATAGACTTTAAAACAACAACAGTACAAAAAGAGAAAGATGGTCATTATGTACTGATAAAGGATTGACTCAACAAGAAGATATAACAATTTTAAATATGTATGCGCCCAACACAGGAGCTCCTAAATTTATAAAACAAATACTACTAGACACAAGGAAAGAAATAAACAGCAACACCATAATAGCTGGAGACCTCAACATTCCATAGACAGAACTAGAGAGATCATTGAGGCAGAAAATTGACAAAGGAACGCTGGACTTAAATGGGACTCTAGACCAAATGGATGTAATAGACATTTAGAGAACATTCTACTGAAAAACTTCAGAATATTCATTCTTCTCATCAGTGCATAGGACATTTTCAAAGACAGATCATACATTAGGTCATAAAATAAGTCTCAGCAAATTCAGAAAAATCAAAATCATACCATGTATCTTCTCAGACTACAGTGGAATAAAACTAGAAATCAATTCCAAGAGGATCTCTCAAAACTACACAAACACATGGAAATTAAACAATCTGCTGCTGAAGGATTCTTGGCTTAATGATGAAATAAAGATGAAAATCAAAAGATTTTTTGAATTGAATGACAAAAGTAATACATGCTATCAAAATATCTGGGATACAAAAAAAGCAGTACTAAGAGGAAAATTCATAGCACCAAATGCTGACATAAAAAAGACAGAAAGATCACAAATTAACAACCTACTGTCACACTTTAAGGAACTAGAAAAAGAAAAACAAGCCAAACCCAAACTCAACAGAATAAAGAAATAACAAAGATCAGAGCAGAACTAAATACAATTGAAACAAAAAATTACAAAGGATAAATGAAACAAAAAGTTGGTTATTTGAAAAGATAAGCAAAATTGATAAACCACTAGCTAAATTAACCAGAAATAGAAGAGAAAGTATTCAAATAAGGTCAATCAAAAATGAAGAAGGAGGCCAGGCATGGTGGCATGTAATCATGCCTGTACTCCTAGCACTCCAGGAGGCCAAGGTGGGAGGATCACTTGAGCTCAGAAGTTTGAGACCAGCCTGAGCAAGAGTGAGACCC
>NW_012149230.1:1445725-1447806 GCF_000956105.1 Propithecus coquereli
ACAGATGAATATTAAACCATAAAAGTAAGTTCTGAAACATCTTTTCATATTTTTCAAATGCACATTAGAATAGTGTTTGCCAAGATATGAAAATTGAAAAGCTCTAAGAGAATATGGCCTTTCAATGAAAATTTTATGCTAAAGAAAATACAAGTTGAATAGAAAACAATTGGGTTCCTCGGAAGCTACACCCAAGCACAGATTGTCTCCATCTATATCCAATGATGACAAAGGAAGTAGGGTGAATGCAGGATCCATGTATTTTTATGCATTTATTAAAATACTGTTAAACATCCAGCATGTTCAAGACACTGTCAAGGATACAAGGGAGATAAAAGTCAAAGTCCCTTCAAAAGTTTCTAAAGATTTTAAAGGGTTGCTTGGAAGTTAGAGTGAAGTCAGGCGTCTGTTTATTATTTTATATGAATAACCTCCTCCATCCAATGGAGCTGGGTTATTTTCTTACTTTTCCATTTTCTGCAACATCTCATTGTACTTATTTCCTAGAAGGAACCCAAGACCCAAACAGCCACAAATGTTTGCTAGGCTTACTGGTCAAGAATGGTTGGTGGTTTGCAAAATATAAATAGAAGAAACTATAACCAGTTTCAGCCAGTCTGATGCCACTAAAAAAAATGATGAATAAATAATGAGGGTGTCTTGCATCTTTCATTAGTTCAGATCCAGAGCCCTCAGCTGGTGGTGCTCACACAGTTCTGCCTGTGTTGCAGGCATTTCACCCAGCGTCAGATGCACCACATCCAGGCTGGGGGAACATACTTGAGGCTTTGGGGGAACTCGGTGTTTCAAACTGGTGCCTTCCTGAGAAGGAGCTCCCCAAAGATGCTATTCTTCCTCTATGGAAATTGTTCTCATGTACTTAACGTTGAGAGATTAGCATAGTATTTTTATATTTCATCCTCTCTTGCTGTGTCCCTTGGAGAACTTGTCCACTCCACTCTCTTAATATCACTCTTGAGTGAAGAGCTGACGCTCCCAGGGATTTTGAATGGGCTCTGTGGGTGCAATGGCAGCTATAGGCCAAAGAGATGTGCTCTATTTCATGTCAAAGAGACTGTGGTTCAGGCCATTAAAAGTTACTCACCTACTCCAGGGCTGAAGATACACAGCGCTACTTCACTTAGTGGGCATTTTCGCACCATTGCACAACCTAAACCTCATAGGAACCCGGTAAGGTAAGAAAGGCAAGTCATATTCTTATTGCCATTTTGCGTAAGAGTCAAGACTTTAAGAAATGTTCAGTAAACACCAAAGAGAGTGATATAATTTAGAATGTCTTTAAATTACATGGGTTTTCCACTGTTTCATACTGTCAGAATTAGGTCCATCCATTCACCAGACAGCTCTTCACTGAGCTCCTCCTATGAGTCAGGTCTCCTCCGGGCAATGAGGACCCAACAGTGAATGACACAAACAAGCCCCTTGCCCTCGGGGAGCTCCAATTCCAGTGTGGGGGGAGATCGAAAACAAAAAAGCAAAAAAATAAATAAAATTACAGAGAATGCTATAAGGAATAGAGCACAGCAGGGGAAGTAGGACCACATTAATGAAAGCCGTCAGAAATTCAGGATTCTTTGAAGAGAGAAGTTTGAGCTTGCCTCCAAGTGACAAGAAGCAGCCATGGGAAGACCTTGGGGAAACAGCAGATAAAAAGGCCCTGGGGCAGGAACAAGCTTAGCTTACTGGGGATTTGCCAAGGCTTAACACCAAACCCTTTTCTATTCCTGCTCCACACTCCCTGCCCTGGTGAATCTCAGTGACTAATGTTTCCCAAATTCATATAACAGCAGCTCAGACACCTTTTCTCAGCTCTCGGCCCAAATACACCATGTGACATCAAACTCGCTAACTCTTCTCCACACCTTTGTTTCTATTTCTGTGAAAATCACCACCTGGACTCCCAACAGCGGATTCCCGAACACTCTGCCCATCACTCCCTGACTGTAAAGGGACCTTTCTCCCTGGTCCTTACCTGTTGTCCTCTCCCAGGGTTGGCCCCACCGTCCTCTGTGGCCTGGGTCACTGCGACAGCCCCTCTCCACCTATGTAGTCTCCACATG
>NW_012149230.1:1449281-1450671 GCF_000956105.1 Propithecus coquereli
GGACATTAAGCTGAAGAAACAGCCAGAAGCCGGAGCCACAGAGGAGTTTGCCCTTTCAGAGGAAAGGGAGGAGTAAATGGTCCTAGCCAGGGCAGAGACACGGTTTGCACTCTTAGAACCATGGGTTAGCACTGAGGAGGGCAACCGCAGAGTGCTGTCTACAGCGTGATCTCATTTTGTTAAAGCTAGAGAAAATGTGGACATATACATATATGTACGTGTGAAAATATTTAAATAGGTGTAAAAAAAGGTGTGGAAAGATACGCAACAAACTGATAACATTAGTGAAAAGAAGGAGGAGCTTATTATTTTTTATCTTTATGTACTTCTTGTGTTCAAAAGCGCTATTTCTTGCGTGATTATTTTCAATGTTGTAAGGGAATCGCTGTAAAAGCACGACTCTGTGACCATGTGGAGACTACATAGGTGGGGAGGGGCTGTTGCAGTGACCCAGGCCGCAGAGGACGGTGGGGCCGACCCTGGGAGAGGACAGCTGGTAAGGACCAGGGAGAAAGGTCCCTTTACAGTCAGGGAGTGACGGGCAGAGTGTTCGGGAATCTGCTGTTGGGAGTCCAGGTGGTGATTTTCGCAGAAATAGAAACAAAGGTGTGGAGAAGAGTTAGGGAGTTTGACGTCGCCTGGTGTATTTGGGCCGAGAGCTGAGAAAAGGTGTCTGAGCTGTTGTTATATGAATTTGGGAGACATTAGTCACTGAGATTCACCAGGGCAGGGAGTGTGCAGAGAGGGCTTGGTGTCGAGTCTTGGCAAATCCCCGGTAAGAGATGGGCAGGGGACCGGCCCTGCAGGGGAGGCTGCCACCTCCTCTGGAGAAGAGACCCGGGACCCTCCCCGGGAAAAACTGCCCAGACCCCTGGATAATCACCCCACAACCAGTTTTGTCTTTGCAGGGAAAAGTCAGCTGTTTAACAGATCATGAGCCCGGAGGAGAGCAAACGAGCTCCGCGGAGTGAGGGAAGAGGGTCCGTGTGAGTGTGGCCGCTGACAGCACTGAGCCACCTGCCTCCGCCCCACGTTAGGATTGACAGGGAAGATGTACAGGAGCGGGGGCCTTTGTGACAGGTCTGAAAAATAAAAAGTGGTGTCACTGACGGGTTAGGAGTGCCAGGAAAAAGGAAGGCGCTGAGACGCAGTGACGGAGAAAACAGAGGAGGAGGAGCTGCTCAGAGCGCAGGGGCGGCGCTGTGGCACCTCGGAGGACCCACGACCACCCTCCAGAGGGGAGGCGTCCGCGCTGGTTGGCACCCGCTCCCCTCTGCACTGGGAGTCGGTCAGGAGCAGCGCCCTGGGCACGGAGACTGACCCCACGGCAGGAAGACTGACCCGCTTAGGGAGCTCGGGCTGTGGCCCCGGCTACCTCGCTCCTGCCCCT
>NW_012149230.1:1450721-1452847 GCF_000956105.1 Propithecus coquereli
CAGCAAGGTGAGATGTAACAAAAGCGTTAAGCAGCAGGCTTTGTGCAGCCACATAATTGACACGAGACACTCAGTCGCACGTCCCACTCCTGCTGTTTCTCTCATCACTGCTCCCTCTCACTGTCCACAGTGGCTGTCCTGTCCTCAGTCCTCAGGTCAGCACCCTCTTCGCCCACCCCAGCCCACTCCCGGACTTCCCTCCTACTTCATTTCAGAAAAGAAAAAGAGGAAGCCAACAGAAGGAGCTTCCCACGTCTGCTCCCATTCCGTTCACAGTTCCTGTGACTGTGGAGGAGTTAACCCCACTGACGACAGCCACCGTGCTCTGGCTCCCAAATATTCCTATTTCCAAGGATTTTCTCCCTCTCACTTTCTCTCATTTTCTCTCTCCTGGATTATTACCGTCAGTTTAGAGACATTCTTTAATGTACCCAACCTCCTCCGCTGCTTCCCTAACATACCGTCTTGCTCCTTCTCCCCACGGCTGAAATTCTCCAAAAGAGAAGAGGATTTTATCTTTTCTCAAAATCAGACTTGCCTTTTACCCAATCTGATTTCCACCTCCAATGTGCCCCCCAAATTGCTACTGTTTGTGCTGCCAAGTACATGTTTATGCCAATGGATTCTTTTTCACCTTCCTCTTAGCAAAGGCCTCAGCAACATTCTACTCAACACCCACCTCCACGAAACACCACACCCTTGGTCTGGCCACCCCTCGCTCTGCTAGTTTCTTTCCACTTCGTGGTCCCATTTTTCCATTCTACTCTGAAGTTCTTCATTCTAATCTCTAAAGACTGGAGTTATTTATTCAGGGCTCGGTCCTGTGTTGCCTTCTTTTCCTAGCCATTCTGTGAGATCCCATCACTGTTTCGCTCAGCTTTACCCACATACCAGTATCTCCCAGCCCGCAGTTCTCCTCTAAACTGGACAAACACCATCGACCACAACACTCACTATGTTTCACAGCCATCTCAGTGTGCTCCTGTCTAAAACAGGACTTCTGTTTCCACCCTACCCCCAATCCGGTTCTGTCTCTTGTCTACTTTTTCTCCGTACATAGCACCATAATATCCTTCTCTCTCAGACCAGAAAGCTTCAAGTCATTCTTGACACCTTTCTTCTCTTCACCTCTACATTTAGCCAGTCACCAATCTTGCTGGTTCTACCCTCTAAAGAGTTCATGAATTTATCAACCTGTTTCCTTGTCTGTTAGCAACCAACTTATGTCGTGTTATCATAACTTCTCCGCAGATCGGTCTTTCACCCTTTACTCTCGGCCACTTCCAAATTTGTCTTCACTCAGTAGCCATGTTATTTTAAACAGACAAACAAAAACAGAAAAGGAAAGAAAAGAAATCTTATTACAGAGCTCTCCTGATTAAAGCCCTTCAATGGTATTCTTAACCATAGAATCCTGTGCTTTTGGTTCATTATGGCTATCACTGTTTGCGATTATATAGTTATTGCTGCTTCCTTGGTTAATGTCTGTCTCCCCTACTCAGCCAGAAGACCCATGGGGTCAGGGACTATGTCTTTTGGTTTATTCTTATGTACCAATCCTTAGCTCAGTGCAGGGCATTGGGCAGTGCTGACTAATCAGTTTGATTCCTTGAAGTACTAACACTGGCATAATTACAGCAATGTGGGACTGGAGCAATAACGGACTGTATGTAGAACAGCATATGAAGCCAAGAAAGAGATCCATGTGCTTGAAATTATTGTTAGATGAAGACAGCACATAAAAATCATTTATAATGACCAAATTATTCAATAATCCTTTCCACAAAAAAACTGAATAATTGGGAGAATAATCAATCTCCATATCATGCCATACATAAAAAAATAAATGTTAAAGTACATCATAATAACTAGAAGAAAACAGGTGAATATTTTATAATTATTTCTCATAGTAGACATTTCTAAGCATAACTCCAAAGGAATTATTTTTCACAAAGAAAAATATGGAAATGTATAAGAAGATCCTTAAAATTTTTTTGTACTCTCACTCTATTATCTTCTGTTCTAGAAATTTATTCTAAATAAATTGTGAGAAGTTGGTACTAAAACGTATATATGAAGATATTCATGCTCTGAATGTAATAACTGCAAGGAATTAGAAATTATCT
>NW_012149230.1:1452897-1453826 GCF_000956105.1 Propithecus coquereli
ACAAGAAACAGTAAACTTTAAAACAATGTTTACTGCAGGAAATGAGTACATTTTAGAAATCAGTTGATTTGTGTTCTAAATAAATTTCCCCCAAAAAAAAACACCAAAAAAAAAAACCCCAAACCATGACATGAATACTAGTACAAAAGATGAGATAATACAATAACAGACTTTGAAGAAAAAATACAGGAAAAAAGGACAAAATAAGGAAAGACAAGAAAAAAATTAAAATGTGGTAGCATAATTAAAATATGTAGTAAAAGCAATCAAGAATAGAATTAACACTAATACAAGAGAAATTATTGATTTGGAGAGAAAACCTCAAGAAGTTTCTCAAAGTAGGATGGGAAATGAGACAAAACAAAGAAATCAGTGACAAAAAAACAGAGTGGATATCCAGTTTATTCAACAGTTTATATTCTGAACAAGATACTGGAACAAATGTAATGCAAGGTAATTTTCTAAAATCAAAGAAAGTTCAAAGTCTTCAGATTCAAATGTTTTGTCAAGTTCCAGGCAAAATTAATTTTAAACAAAGCTTCTCATTATGAAATGATTGTGTTTCGAAAATAAAAGGCTATAAATCTTGAAAAAAACCAAAAGAGATTATCTATAAAATAATTTTGTAATGTGTGATCTAACATTTCTTCTCTATAATATTAAACACTAGAACAAAATGAGGGTAACATTCTCAGATTTGCAAGGTGAAAATCTTGTGACCCGAGAATACTTACCTGATTATTTATAAAAGCAATTAATTAGAAAATAATATAAGATACTGTAGAACGCAGAAAAATACCACCTATGCATCATTACTTTTAAAAACCACCAAGACATAAATCAGTAATCAAATGATGTATCAAAATATATAATTCAAGAATGGGAACACTGTAGTATTACAGGAATTTGGGGAGAACATTGAAACCAAT
>NW_012149230.1:1465966-1474437 GCF_000956105.1 Propithecus coquereli
TTATCCCTAAATGCATTTATCAGGAAAAACAGAAAATGCAAAACCCAGAAGATAAAGAAATTTCTCCTTTCTCAGAAGAGAAGCCGGAACCCAGCTACGAAGAGAGGCGCAGGGCAGTTTCTAAGTGAAATGTCAGAGCAGATCCCGGTGTCACTGACTTTTCTCCCCACGAGAGCCGCCTGGTGCCCTCGGACTGCCCTGTGACACCCAGTGGGACGGCTCCTCTCCCCTCCCTGCCCTCTCTCTGCAGGCCCCTCCCCCTCCACCTCCGCCTCCTGCTGAACATGGCTTTAATCTTCCAGAGTGGTCGACCTTAGCTAGGTACTAAGAGATAGGTCTTTTTTTAAATTGTAGTAAAATACACATAACATAAAATTTATCATTTTAACCATTTTTTAATGTGCAGTTCAGTCAGATTACGCACACTCACGTTGTTGTGTAGTCATCACCATCGTCTCCAGGACTCTTTTCATCCTGCAAAACTGAAACTCTGTACCCATCAAACTCCCCACTCCTCCATCCCCCAGCCCTCGGCAACCACCTTGCTACTTCCCGTCTCTGTGAATTGACTGCTCTAAGTATGTCCCTCTTATAAGTGGAATCGCTATTGAAACTGCAGGGGGGTTTCGGCCTAGGTCCAGTTACTCACCACACAAAGAGCCAATTATTGAGACAACAAGGATTGCCAGGGAAGAAAGGAATTCTTAATCCGAAAGATGTCTGTGGGCAGAACGGGGATCAGAATTAGCCTCAAATCTGTCCCCCTGATTCCTGGAGATTATGGGCTTTTTAAGGAGGGGCCACATGCATTGGGCCAAGCAGTGTTGTAATTAACAAGGGGCTACCTGTTGCATTGGGGCAGGTGGCGGGGGCACTCTTGGCATCAGGAAGTCTTTCCGGGGCTTTCAGAATCTCAGCTCCTTGTCTTGCAGAAATTTCACCATCCCTGGGAAACAACTCAGAAAGGTCAAGTAGTTGTTAAAAGTTTTGGAGTTCTAGTCATTATCCCTTACTGGCCAGAGAATCTGAAACATGAGAGGGAGAAGATTATGAAAAACATAGAGAGGTCATTGAAATTTGTTCACAGACCTGGTTACAGAATTATACAATACTTATTTTTTTGTGTCTAGCTTATTTCACTTAGCATAATGTCCTTAAGGCTCATACATGCTGTAGCATGTCAGAATGTCTTTCCCTTTTAAGGCTGAATAATATTCCATGTATAACATATATTTAAATCAGTCTTTTATCTGAATTTTAAAACAGGACCCTGACTCACTGCAGGGCAGAATGCCAGGTACATTTTCCAAAGTCCTACCAGAGACGTACGCAGGGGTCTGATGTTTGGGATCTACTAGGAGCTCAAAGCAGCTTCCAGGACAACCTCATCTCCTTTGCTTTAAACTCACCCTGAAATGCTCTCCCAATCTCAGCTTTTGTAGCTGCCACCATCCTCCTATCTTACAGAAATTTCATGTTCAAATTTCTCATGTTCGGGGGTTTTCCTATTTGTTTGTTCTTCTGAGGGGACTGTACCTCCCTGGGTGACCTTGCTCCCAGGCGAGAGGCTGAGGTGGGGCACATCCGCTTGGTGTTGGCTCAGATCAGGGGGCTGGGCTGTCAGCACAGCCCCTCCCCAAGACACACGCTGCACCCCATGCAGGGGACTTAGCCGCTCACAGCCCGAGAAACTTAGGGGAACTTGGGGGAAGAATCAGCACCATTGTTCATGGAATACTTTGAAGATGAAGACGAGACACAAAGTGCATATTAGAGGTGCCAAGTTAAACCAATTAGTAAGGTAGTTTCCATGCAAATGAACTCTGCAATAGGGAAAAAATTATTTCTGCTCATCTCATACCTTTCTCCATTTCTAAATCGCCCTAAAGAGACTCACTTTGAATGTTTTCCATGGAGTGTCATCATCAACTTCTAAGCCTTCTGCTGTTGTTTTTGTTGAAGGCGTTTTCTGATTCAAATAAAGTGTCACAATGAACGGCAGCAGAAAAAAAAAACATACCAAAAAAAGACACTATGGCTTTGTTTTGTGTTTTTAGAGCCAGTCGAGTATGAAATGTTACCTCTGATGGCTTTTGGAAGGGAAATTGGGAACAAAATGAAGATGCCATGAATTAGATCCCACTACTTCTATGTGCCGTATTTTCCAACCCTTTCAAGCTCCTCGCTTGGGAACACAGCCCTGCACTTAGACCTCGGACACAGGCAAATGTGTCTCGTCCCCTCACTGCCCCAGTGCGTAAGGGGTGAGCAGCAGAAATTCTGTTTGGTATGTGCTATTGATCTGCCCACTCACTCCTCTAACTAAGTTTTCCACTACAAACGGAGCCCCGGAAACCTCAGCAAGTGTGCAGGGTGAGACTGCTGCAGCATTTCCGGCCCTCGAAAGCATCTTTTGTTGATTAATTCTTTGGTTATTTCAGGGGTAATAAGAGATCACATAAACAACTGAAGTACAAAGTTAGTTCTACATTTTTCCTTTTCTCATTGTTTTCACATAATTCATGAAGGGCCAAAAGGCCATATTTGCTGTATTGAACTCAAGAACTATGCATAACTGAAAGAAGACTCCCCCCAAATTATAGCTCTACAGTACATCTTTCAAGGATTTAATATGTGTGGTTTTGATTATTTGAGAATAACCTTGAAGAGTCATGCCATGTAGCAATTTGTAATCTTTCCGAGCCAAGAATTTGAATCACACAGGCTAAACTACAGATGAGCGGGTGAGCGGGAGGAATGATCCAGTGGTAGCCGCCCGGGGCATTGCTGGGTCTGCTGGTTGACAAGGACTCAGTAACTCCGGAGAAGATTTTTTAAAAATGTATTCTCTTCTTGACCGGTAGAAGGCAACTTGAATCTCAAGAAATTCACGTGTGACTACTACTGCTGGTGACCAACTTGGAGAAAATGAGAAGAAAAAGGCTGTGCGTAGGCTTTAGGAAAAAGTTCACTGAGGGAAATTATATTCCCCAGTGATATTCATGAATATCAAAATTTCAGTGTATATCCTTTTTGAATTTCAATGTCTCCTGTATTTCTTATTTGTAAAATTTTATTCGTTCCCCAGATGTTCTCAGAGAGCTGGAATAGAGGCTGATGGCACTCAGCTGTGTTGGTCCCTCCTGCCAGGCCTGCTTCCCAGCCCCTGGAGTTGGGTGGGGTCCCCTTTGGAAAATGAGGTGTGAGCAGAACTGACATATTTCACTCCTGAGCTGAGGCGTTAAAGAGTCAGTAGACCTTGTCCAAATACTCTTTGTGTTGAGGGTTAGGGTCGAGACATGAGAACCCCAGGAGTGGGACAGGACTTTGCCAAAGAGCAACCTGTGGACATGTCAGTTCACTGAGCAAAAGCTGCTCGACCTTGAGGGGGACATTCCACCGATCAGGAATGTCTGCAAACAGACCCCACCTTGAAGCCTGAGGGCCACAACCTGGAAGTCTGCAAGAGACCCGAGTTTGTAATCGGAAGTTAGGGAAAATGATCAAAGAATGTCGGCCCAGCAGATAAGAGCAGTTTGCTATTCTGAGGCTGAGGCAATGTTCCTATCTCTCTCCTGAGTTCATGTCTCAGTAAATGAGGAACTAGATAAAGTAGAAAGAAGTACTAAGTCTCTTTGTTCCCATTTGGATTATACACTTTACCTGCTGACTCATGATTTTACCTTTAACTTGTGTATACTTAGCTAGTTTATTGTTACTTTGGGAGACGTCGAAACTTAAACTCATGATATGTACATGTAAATTGGTGACTGATAATAATTGTTTGCTAAAAGAATAAATATTGATGCAGGACTCCACTTGTGGAATGCTGGAGGACCCCTGATTTCCCCATCACTTTAATCTATGCTTTGTCTCTGTCTCCTTTATTTCCAATCTCTTGCGACGTTCCTGCCTGGGACCCGATTTGTTGGGAGAGTTGCGAACTCCCGGCATTTTTGGTGATGGCCTTGGAGACCACATGGTGTGAGGGCAGGGCCCAGAGCTGGAAGCAACTGGGATTCTTGAGAGCTTCCAGATCCACACTGGACTTTGCATGGATCAGAAATAAACTGCCGTCTATTAGTACCCTGAGATTTCAGGGTTTATTTGTTACTGCAGCATTATTTGCATCCACCCTTGCCAATAAAAGTGCCACCTATACTGTGGACCATAAGGCAATGAAAAATGAGTAGCAAAAATTACTTAGTGGAAAAAATACTTGTAAGAAAAATTATATTTATAGATTAAAGTCCAAAAATATACCTGAACTCCATAGATGCATATATTTCATTCACTTATTAAGAGATGACAGGGTTGCAATAACTGTTCCAGCCACAATTCTTCCCCACTCCAATCCACCCTCCACAGCACTACAAGGGAGGAATTTCTAACAAGCAGACAAACAAAAGTGAATTGAACTTTGTCATTCCCCATTAAAATCTTCCATAACGCACAGGATAGAGTACTAATTCCTTAGCATGAATACATTGTGCCTGATTTTTGGCCCTCCATCTCATTTCTAGAAAGAATTGAGACAGCATCTCTGATAAACCCTGTTGAATTGAAGGACATAAGGGAGGTTTTAGATCACACCGAGGCAACCAGCTGTCTCTGCAGAGATGAACCTGCGGGCTGTCATTATTATAGGTCATAAAAAAGGGAGGCAGCACATCCCAGTAGCTGGAGGAGTTTGAAGCTGGACATGGGCTCGAACGCCACCTCTGCCACCTACAGTTTCCTTCTTTATAAAATGGGAATAAGAATGGGACTTCGGTCAGCAGTTTTCGCAGGGGCTTACATGACATAAGGTGTGGAGGGCATTTAGAACAGCACCTGCATTCCAGAGCATTAAGAAATAGTAGTTATAATTGTTTTGTTTAGTTTGTTATTTACTGGCTTTTTAAAATCCACTCAGGTGTTGATGGGCGCTTGGGTTGTTTCCACATCTTTGCAATTGTGAATTGAGCTGTTATAAACATTCGAGTGCAGATGTCTTTTTTGCAGAATGTCTTTTTTTCCTTTGGGGAAATACCCAGTAGTGGGATTGCTAGATCAAATGGTAGGTCTACTTTTAGCTCTTTGAGGTATCTCCACACTACTTTCCACAAAGGTTGTACTAGTTTGCAGTCCCACCAGCAGTGTATGAGTGTTCCTATCTCTCCATATCCATGCCAACATTTGTTGTTTGGGGACTTTTTGATAAAAGCTATTCTCACTGGATTTAAGTGATATCTCGTTGTGGTTTTGATTTACATTTCCCTGATGATTAGAGATATTGAGCATTTTCTCATATGTTTGTTGGCTATAAGTCTATCTTCTTTTGAAAAGTTTCTGTTTCTGTCCTTTGCCCACTTTTTAATGGGGTTGTTTGATTTTTTCTTGCTGATTTTCCTCAGTTCCCCAGTTATCAGCCATTTATCAGATGTGTGGCATGGAAATAGTTTCTCCCATTCTGTAGGTTGTCTATTCGCTCTAATAATAGTTTCCTTGGCTGTGCAGAAGCTTTGTGGTGCAAAGACAATTTATGTAACCAAAGCATTTGTACCCCTATAATACTTTGAAAAAAAAAAAAAGACAAAACTGAAAGTATATTGGAAAGGTCAGCAAAGTACCAGCTGGTAAAACAGGGCTTGAGTTGTGCAGAGAGGGCACGCATTGCTCACAGCTGTGCTAGGAACACCACTTGTGAGAGACCCTGAGCTCTGACATGGTTGTCAGGGCAGGGCTGGGTTACGAGATGAGACTGCCAGGAGACGGGCCCGCTGCAGCAATGGCTTTGAGTGACTGGGAGAGGAGGGTTCATAGGTTAGAGGGTGTCTGATGGGAACTCATTGTAAAAACAGTAAAGCCATGAGTGGGTGAGATATCTGCTGTTGTTAATAACATTTTGGTATATATTTTGCCTGAGAAGCAGAAGCATTTGGATTTGTTCTGTATGGATGAGGAGCGATTGTAGGATTTTGAGCAGCAGGTGGAATGATGAATTTGCTGCAATTGCAGGTTCTGTGGATAAGAGGCAGAACAAGGCAAGAAGACTAAGTAAGAAAATTGTCAAAATCCAACACAGAAACGACGATGTCTTTGAAGAGGACAGAGGCATTGGAAATGAAGGAGGAGCAGATGGGAGAACAAATGACAATGAAAAGGAAATATTGGGAATAGAGCAGAGAACCCAAAGATTTCTCCAGGTATTTGCCTTTGTGATAATCACAGCCTGCTCTAAAGAAAAGTAGGAAGTAGCTATTTCTCTCCCTGCACACAGAAACATCCATGCAGAAACAAGCACATGCACACAGCTACCACACCTCTAAATGTCCTCATCGCTCCTCTTTGGATGCTGATCCTTGCCCTGCGACCCCAGCCTCCAAAGGAGCCAGTGCTTTCATTTGCTTCCTTGGGACCTGCTCTGAGGCACTCTCCTGGGCCTCTCCTATGGGCCCGCAATTCTCAGACAATAGAACAGGCTGAAGGAACAGTCAAAACTGACCCTTCCAGGGGACTTTTCCCTCCGGCCTGCTCTCTGCTAGGTAACAGTCAGCCAATCTAATAAAGATAATTCAGTTAATGCATTAATGATCCTGGCAGGTTGATGTGTTTTCTCTATAATGTAACTTATTTGCATGCTAATTGGTTATCTAGAGACAATCACTCATCCCAAAGACACTGGGGTCTTTGCTATGCCTCTAATAACCTTCATGACTTCATTATTTTCTCTCTCCAGGACTCGATTTCTTCATTTGTTAGAAAACGACTTTATGCCTGAGATTCCATTCACATCCCAGACTGGGTCACTGTATTCTCCACTATAAGCAGAACAGGCCATTGCTGGTGCCTCCTTCCTGTAAGGGACTTGAGGTGTCATAGACAGGTGTTTGTTCACTCCCAGTTACCTGCGCAGCCACATTAAAGCCCCAAAGTGTAAGGACCGATGACACAGAGTTTAAACCTGACATACAAATTACTAGCAGAAATCATCTAGACTGGCGAGAAGTTTGGGGAGAATAAAACCTGCTCATTTTGATTATACAAGCCCTGAGGTCAGAGGGAGGTTGTTAAATAGAGTCATGAAATATTTGCAAGTTCAATGTTGGTAACTTTATGCAATTTTCTGTTTTTAAATATTGTTTAAATTATAAATTTATGCCAAAATATTCTGTGTTTTGCCTGAAAGACCGGTGAGATTATAACAACAACAACAAAATAGAAACAAATTGAGCATCTAGATGATACTGTATGTGTACCCACTGATATTGTGATATGTATTCACAATGGAATGTAACACACAAAGAAAATGAATAGACAAAGCTAGAGAAACAACACAGATGTATCTTAGAACTATAATGTTGAGTGAAAAAAAGCAAATCCCAAAACTATGTATGGCATAACTCAATTTTTATAAAGTTCAAAAATATGCAAACTGAACATAGGTGGTTTAAAAAGAAGCACACACATATATGTAAAGAAGCAGCCCAGGAATAATCAGTATAAAATCTAGGAATATGATGTGGGGGTGAGGGGAAACTTCCCCTTCATCCCAGAAGGTTTGCTGAAAGATCAACTCACAGAAAGGAAGATTAATAGGAGAAAGAGGTTTATCTACCATGCTCACAGGGTGAATCACAGAGTGATTACCCAGTATCCCAAAGGGGTCCAGAAATGTATGTGCCCTCCTTTTAGAGGATAGGGGGAGATGAGGAATATAGGTAATTCTGTTTAGGAGCAATAAATAATTTCTGGAGAGGATGAATAGATACTTGGGAGAATGAATGGATTGGGGGAAAACAAATTGACTTATAAATGATTCTCTTTGCAGATTAAATGAATCTGAGAGACAGGTATTATATTTAAAATGATTTGGACCAGGTCTGGTTGCATTCTTGATCTTCTTTCCTGTAATATATTGAGATAACAGGGAGGGGACGGGAAGTTGGAATGTTCTTTTGATGGATCCATCTGGTTTATGCAGACAGAGGGAAAGCCCCTTCCAATGCCTGTTGATCTCTAAGGGCCTTGAATTCAAAATACTGTTTATACCAAGGAGTCATATTTTGGGGTGGAATTTCCTGAGCTCCTTCAATGGTTACTTTTTGTTTTGTTCCTTAAGAGCAAAGTGTTGAGTTTTGTTTTTTAACATTACCTGTGATGTTAGCCGTACATTTTTCATAGTTCCCCATTATAAGTTTCTTTCTATTCTTGGTTTATTAAGATTTTTGATCACGAATGAGTTTTAAATTTTATCAAATGCTCTTTCTGCATAAAGTGAATTGATCATGAAATCTTTTCCTTTATTCTTTTAATGCAGTGAAATACACTGCTTTATTTTTAATTTGAAAACAAGTCATGCGTTCTTGAAGAAAACACACCCTCATGATTGTAAGGTTTTAATGTAAGGTTTTTGGATGGTCGGCGCCAGAGAAAGAAAGACGAGCAGAGTGAAAAGGGCAAGCAACGAGGTTTTATTTGAGCGCTCC
>NW_012149230.1:1476271-1477373 GCF_000956105.1 Propithecus coquereli
AAAATGATAATCAACAATTATACGCATTTATGTCCACCTTGAATTGACATGAGCTATAGGATCTATTGTTTAACTGAAATGATATATCAATAAAATTGAACAAGTATTCAATTCAGACTAGATGTATCAAATCAAAATATTTAGCCATTGGATAAAAATTAGCAGCAGGTCAGCCAGATGGTTGTTCTATCCAATTTTATACATCATTGACTACTTTATGAATGAAATCGCTGCTTTGAAGGAATTTCAGACTTTTTGTCATTTCAACTGCAAATTTACCTCAAGACATTGAGCTACATCCAAGGGTGAACAGACCACTCCGTTGTAAACCACTGATAGACTCTCATGTAATTATTTCAAAAATATAACTGGGGTTAAGGTCATGTACACCACAGAGAGCAGTAATTTATTCTTTCCCAGTGGCCAGATTAGATTATTGTAGCTCTTGTTCCCAGGTCTTCCTGCAAACCCGCAACGGAGTGTGTTCAGATGGTGTTCCAACGAGCTATGACCTTGTTCAAATGCTGTTTTACTTAGTACAAGAAGTTGGTCTTCCAGAGGCCTAGCATAGGAAAAGTGGTGAGATAATCCAGAGTGAAGTGGATCATCACAATGCCCAAATTTCAGTGTCTAAACTCAGGAGAATGTGTCTATGAATCTTGGCTTGACTGGACAGGAAATTGAACAGCCAAAATCATTGGAAATAAAGCTTCTGTGGGAAAATGTATTAATGAAAATCACTCTAAGCCTTTGATATTCCAAAAGGAGGAATAAGTCATGAACCTTCTACATACAGGTTTAGGATCATATTAGAGGATATGAGGAAACGGTGTAGTAGTTGATGGCAATGAATATTCAGTCTCTATCTGTGGACTCCTGTAGAAATCTAGCCAGACCAGTGCCGGCTTTGATTTCTTATTCTGATGCTTTCTAAAATAGGCAGAAATCTGTTGGTTGGTAGCTGCTCAGGGCACCAAATCTGCCCCAAACTTGCTCCAAAATCTTCTGGCCCAGAACTAGACTCCTAGGGTGAATATAGGAGAAGGATGTCACCTGTCATAACATTTTAAAGTAGATGAACTAGAAATAGGAGAAAAAGTTT
>NW_012149230.1:1477643-1480202 GCF_000956105.1 Propithecus coquereli
AAACAAGCTTAGCTAAGCCATCTTAACTCAGTCTACTTTTTTCAATAAATATCGGTAATTTGGAGCCAATTCTAATACGTGCCAGGCTAAAGCTACATTTATGAAATATTACAATAGCTCATCAAGAAAAGAATCCATTTATTCAATCGACGAGAAGTTGAGATGCTATGACACTGGCAAATAACATGACACTTTGTTTTTCTTTTTAACTGAATTGATCTGTTGAACAGTCTGAAGAAGGCAGATCATACAGAGAAGAGAGCAGAAGATTGGAAATCAAGATAGGAACCAACTTTCACTTTCAATACTTCACATAGCAATGAGAATGTCACTTTACATCATGGGGCAGAGAGTGGCACCCTCTGCTTAGCACCCTCAAGGGAGTTCTCATTGCTCTGAAAACCTAACTCTTCCTCCTCATTTCCTCTTGTTATTTGAACGTACAAAGGCTTTGCACCAGCTATTTCCACTTCCATGAGAATGCACTTCCTGGGCTATTTAAGCCACTAGTTCCTTTCGTCACCCAAGTCTCAATTCACATGTCACCTTCTCAAAGAGAAAGTCCTTGAAGTAGCACACCTTGACATTCTGTCGCCATCATATCATCTTAATTTAATTCCACCTCTGTCTGACATTATCATTTATTTATTTTTATTTCTATATGGTCTGTCTCCTGCATTCTAATGCAAGCTCCATGAAGGCAGGAACCTCGCTGCCCTGTTTCCTCAGCCTAGAACAACACCCAACAAATGCTCAATAAAGAAGTTGATTAAAGGAATAAAATAATATTTTTATTCTATTCCCAGCTTTGTCACAAACTATACGACTGTAATTATGTCAGTTGTCATATCTGGCAGTGATGGGAAATGTAACCTTCTTCTTCATCACTGTCCACCTCCCCCCAGGTTCCCACAAAAAATTAATGAGGAAATGAGGGAAAGAAGTTGCTTAGGAGAATAAGATTTTAAGAATAACACATGATGGATTGAATCACAGATATAAAATCAACTGGGGCAGAAAAAATAGCCTTGAGCTATGCATAATTTATTTGAATGTATTTACATACCGAAACAACTTCCAATCAGCAGCAGAGTTGGTCAGTCTTAAAAACACAGCAAAAGGAGAGAGCTAGCGATACACACTGGCATTTCCCGCATCAACACACAAAAGTCAGAGAGAGGCCTTTGTCCATTGACTTCCCTGGTTTCGGCTCCACCTTGTGCAAGCAGCCTCCTGATTATAACGCGATCTGATTGTGTCGGTTTTTGCCTCTGGGGAGAGAGTGTGCTGATCACACATACTCTGCCTTTTCTAGTCATCGTGACAATGGTCTGTCACTGTAAATTACTGGATTTGTATTCTGGCATCTTTCTTGGTCATGTGTGCTTTTGGTTCCAGTGAGTCAGTCCCTCAGAGCCCCTTAGCTCCGATCACTCAGAGGAGTACTGGGGCTCACAACACGACACCCCAAAGCGTGGTGCTTTGCAGGCTGCATACTTCGAACTAAGGGCGATGGGCAGGCCTCAGAAGCAGCCTCAGAGACAGTCTCTGCCCTTCTCCTGCCCTCCTGTCTCCCGCCCCCCTTCTCCCCGGAAGTGAGTTATTCCTCCTCCCCAAGGCGGGTCACAGAAAGCAGAACCTCCCTCCCCCAAAGCCAGCCTCGAAACCTAGAAAGGTCACTCTCTCCCTTCTCCCTCGAAGACACTCCCTCCAGAGGGGTCCTGCCCCATACCCGGGAGGAAGGAACGCTATGCAGAGAAGCCAAGAAGAATCTGAGCAGACGGGCCTTGCTGGCTCCCCCGGCCCGTTAGCGTTATCAGATCAGCCCCGTTGTCCCGTCACTTTCCCACACGGCTGTCCGCTCTTCCTTCATCGGCCTAAGTATAAAATAGACAGTTTTCCCCGGGTCTTCAGGTCTTCACTTCTGAAGGCTGCCATGTCATAAAAAACTTTGACTAAGTGCATTTGTTATGCTTTTCTCTTGCTAAGCTGTCTTTTGTGACTGGGGTATATGCGGGACCCTCATGATGCGTGAAGAGGGACCACACCTCTGCCTCCCCTGCAGGAGCCAGCCCTGGCCCTTGGAGCAGACGACGGGATCCTGGGCCCTGCTTACTTAGTCTGGGTGCTTTGGCCTCTCTGGGGCAGGGACGTCAATTCAGTTCTAGTGTGTCCATTAAGCAGCCCAAGCATGTGCTTAGGGCACCAGCAAAGACAAGAAACACAAAAAGGAAAAAAAATAAAGTAACTTGACACTTTAAAATATGGAAAAAATGATAGTATCTTTGGAATTTCTTGCAACCGTTTTACAGTTTAGAACAGTTTGCATTTGGAATGGGCAGAATCGTGAAGAGTAGGGATGGAAAAGCTCCGTCTACCTGAAGGTCTTAGGTCCACCAAAGATTCAAACTCAGACCCGGGAAGAGACCTCCATGCGGCCCCCACTGAGCTCAGCAGCCTTTGTGATAATGAAGAACGACAGTGACTCAGAGCGACTCATCTCACTCAGAGCTGGGACAGGAACCTACCAAGGTCCCTTGGACCCCACCTCTGATACCC
>NW_012149230.1:1483193-1486422 GCF_000956105.1 Propithecus coquereli
TAATAAAAAGGAGGATTTCTTAGGCTCTGTCCAGGCAGCAGATCCAAAGTGCCAATTTGGCACCTGGCCACTTGATAAGAGCATGTGTTTAAGGGCCAAACTGACATTTCAGAGTAGCATTAAAATCTAATATATTTATCTACGTAGCTCTGATGGATGCCCCATTGCCTTGTATTTTATTTTGAACCATGGGACCCAGGCCCAGCCTTTACCAAAGGCCACCAGTGCTCCCCTGACACTTTCCCAGAGGACGGGATGGCTGCACCACCAACACGAAACATAGACTGACACAAGAACAACATGCTTGGTTCACCGTGTTCACTGCAGAAGGGCCTGGTGAAGAACGACACGAAACATCCGGGCTCTGTTCTCTTGCCACAGCCAGAGCACAAAGCACGCTGTCTCATTTTGCACAGTCACGGAAAAGCAAAACCTGAGCACTGCATGACACATGCCTCTACCACCCACTTGCTTTCTAGAATTCTTTGCACTTTCTAGGTACTCAGTGAAGATCCCTCAACTTGTTGTTATTGCTATTTTCTCCTGTTTTGCGATCAGGATGTTACTAATGTTACTGTATTTGGGCGGAATTTTTGTTTTAAAGGTCAGCTTAAACCAACAGATTAGCAAAACTCAGCCTGATCAAGTCCAGCAAATGATAACCATTTCTCCAAGACTAGGAGGCATGTTTTTGGAAGAGTATTGAAAGTTGATTTGGGGAGGAAGGCAGGAAAATACCTTCTACTAATATTTTACATTCCCAGGGTTTTAGGTGTTGTTATTTCAGGTCTATCATTTCATTTACTCTTACAATATACCTATGAATTAGTTCAGATTCCCATCAGTAAAATATGACTTATGCCTGTCCTTGGGCACAAGAGAAACTAGACAATTGCCTATAAAATTATTTATAACCATTTATAAAGCATGAGTCATGGAATTAGAGGAATGTTAAAGCTAAACAGGACTTCGAGAGCCAGTCAATATCCCTCGTTCTTGCACGTGACATCCAAGTCCCAGCGAGGTGAAATCACTCACCCAAAGTCACATAGCCAACAAAGGTCGAAACCTGGTCCTAATTCCAGATGGCTGTTCTTTGTACTTAAAGATAAAATAACCACTAAACAAAGTTGGAAAATGACAAGCCATTTTCCAAGAAAAACAGAGCTAAGCTGAAAGTTTGTCTTAGAGCAATTCCAGCTATATTCAGTTGGCTGGGGTGCAGCCTCCTGTGTCTGATATCACGTGGGGCGGTAGCTACTGCGCATCCGGCCACCTTGCTTTCCACAAGTCCTTCCTGGTTTCCCAACCTGTATCTATCCAAGACTCTAAAAAAAGTCTGTGTTCTTTGTTGCACACTAGACTTTCTGTTTTTTAGATAGATGTTTTTCATTCTATTTTTAAATAGCTTTATTGGGAGTATATTTTACATATCATAATATTCACCAACTTCAAGTGTATGATTCAATGATTTTTGGTAACTTTACTGAGAGGTACACCGTCACCATAAATCACTTTTAGAACATTTTCATCTTCCCAATCAGCTCCCTCAGGCCTCTTTCCATTTAATCCCCATTCCACCCCCTCAGGAAGGACTGGATCTTTCTAATCCAGCTACAGAAAGAAAGGAAAGGAAAACAGAAGCAGTGGCTTTTTTACAGTGAAAGAGTTTGGACCTGCTATGTTCTCTCCCTCCAAAGGATATTTTGTGCCCACGAAGGCAATCTTCTCGCCATGCTGGTCTATGTCTCAGAGGGTGGGGCGTGGGTCGTCCTTGCTGGGATAATAACTCCCACTCAAGCGCTCAGACTCGTGTGAGTCCTCCCCCACCCCTGCCAAGAGCTGGGAGGACAAGACTGCTAACTCTCCTGACTGTGTCCCTTCCCTCGCTCCCGTGTCCAGGTCATCTCTGTTTATGTGGCTCAGGGGTTGAGATCTAGACACAAGGAAGACTACTCCCTCCCCCTTTCTCCATTCACTTCAAGAACTGTTCCCCTTCCCATCCGACCGCTCAATGATCACCATCCCCCTCCCAGTGAGAACTGATTCTGTGGGCACCGAGCTTGCCGTCAGCCCCTCCCTGGCTGGTACTTCCAGGGGTCACTTTCGCTTGCTCTGTCCCATGCTCACCCCCACAGCATTTCATGACAGAGCTCAGGAACAACCCACAGCCAAACACATCACTCAATATATATTTGTATATAACCATTTAAAATATGCTGTAGGAGAATATCTAACGATATAGAAAAATCTTTGTGATAACCTGTTAAGGGGAAAAAAGGACACACAATTAGACATCCAGCATGAAACCCATCTAAACCATGTTTGTGCATGTGAGTCTGCAAGTGTGTTTATCAAGTATATCTAAACAAAAAACACCACAATATTAACAGAATGGAGGGGATCTCTGCAGGGCAGAATCATGGGTAATTTATATTGATATATTTGTGTTTTTCTGAATTTTTCAAATGTCTCCCAAAGAACAGAGATTACTGTTGTAATGGGAAATAGAACAATAAATGTTACAATAAAAAGAATGAAAGATCAGCTCCCTGGCCTGAAAGAGCGTCGTCTTCTTGTTTGCTGGAGCCCAGGTGCGCTGTCAGCACCGGGCTCTTCTCATTACTGACATCACTGTTATTACCATGCTAATCACACTGTACAGAACTCCTTCCTCTGCACTGATCATCCGCCACACCTGGGAGCCTGATCTCGGTCGGGGAGACGAAGAATCCCGCGTAGACAGACAGTTTGGACGGAGTTCAGAGATGAGTTAGCCAAATGATCAAGGGAGCAGGGAGGATTGTTGCTGGCGAAGAGATGAAAGGATCTCCATTTTATAGCTCTGCTGAGCAGAGACGAGGGGTGGGGGAAACTTGAAAACACAGACCCAAAACATATGAAAATCATGAGCAATAAAGAGTGAGAAGGGAGCCAAGTAGAGCCGGTCCACATCGGGAATCGATGCTCCACTGAATGGAAATGTGGAGCATGAACATCAAGCAGACTCCAGGCGGCACAGCGAGCTCAGATTCAGAGCCCGCCAGGCAGGAGGGGGAAGCCCGGTCAGTCATCAAGCGCACGTGACGCTGCACTGTACGGGAAACCCTCTGGCTTCGCACAGCAACCTGAGCCTTCAATTCCACGTTTCTCAAGGTGAGGGGAGGCCCTTCTGGTCGGGAGCCCAGATGCAAATGCGTCCATCCATTGCATGGTGGGCACTGCTGCA
>NW_012149230.1:1486472-1488603 GCF_000956105.1 Propithecus coquereli
CGCCTTCCGGAACACTCCTGAAGGACCACCAGAGGCTGTTTTATAGTTAATTTTTTAAAATAAGTAGAAGGAATATAGTTAAATAACAGTAAAAGTAAGGCATAGTCGTTTCTTGTTGTAATCACGTGTCACACGCTGCACGCAACTGCAGGCACTGTACTTCACATGACTGGCAGCGCGGTGGGTTTGTGCACACCAACACCAGCACGCACACGTGAGGAGTGCCTTGTGCTACGATGTCGCTAGGCGATAGGAATTTTTCAGCTCCGTCGTAACCTCGTGGGACCACCATTGAGCAAAATGTCAATATGTGGTCCATGACTGTATAAATATTTTGTGAATTTTCAGGACAGACTGCAGCTACTCAGTTGGGTTCCTGGTTTCAGTCTCCTAAGCTGCTTTTAGAGCAATCTAAGTGCCTACATTATTTACAGGCCCTGCAGGGAACCTACTGCAGGCAGAGCGATTAGTAATGGATCCAATTAGAGCAGAGGATCAGTGAAGAGGCGCTTGGTGGCCCAAGAATGCAGAGCGCCGTGAGAGCAGCTCGAGAGCAGCGCGAGCCGAAAGGAGCGAGGGATACAGGGGATGGGAAAGAGGAAACAGAATCGCAGATGAAAGCGTGAGGGGACCACCCTCCTTCTGCTCTGCCCAGGATGTGGCAGTGGTTGTCCAAGGGCTTAGCACGGTACCGGCGCCCATCAGGTACTCAAACAATGCTTATTAATTGAACGGATGGGATCGATGGAATTGAACCAGGAAATGAATCCATCGTTATTTATTCAAGAAAATGAAAATGGTCTCTTGAAGAAAAGAAAAACTTTACATCTGGATCTTTTCGCTGAGTTTTCAGGATGATTCCTCCTAAATGAGTGACAAACATGAAAGCCTCAAAGAAATGCAACGTGGATCTTTTATTTTCCACCGGCACTGTGAGCTGCTTGCCTTCAGGGTGCAAGCCAGGCTGAGGGTGGAAGGAACCCCAATGCTGCTGGCAAGATCCCTGTGGGTCTCAGTCTCTTAAGAACACAGAGATGCCACCTGTGGAGTCTATGGCCGCAGCCTTCCACACCAGGTAACCAAATCTTCTGGACAAACTTCTAAACTTCAGAGTAAGAGAGAGAACATCTTCAGAGAGACCCTAAAAAATCAACCCCCTTAATAAACTCAGTGCGTGTGTGTAATTATAACTCTTCAGAAGTGCATTTTCCTTCTGAAGTCAATGCTTTTATCCATGAGAAAGGCAGGCTGCATGCACAGACCATACCAAAATAATCTCTTCATTTGATGGTCAAAAACATTAATATCTTTGCTTGATATTGACACCTATGATGTTCTCTAAGTGGGATTACTCCATGCTTGTCCTCATTACAAGCCTCAGTGATATCTCTTATCCCACTGAATTGCAATTATGGGTTTTTATTTCTGTCTCCTCTTAGTGAGTGTCTTGGAAGGAGAGACCATGTCTCATTCATTTTTGAATCCTCAAAACCAAACAGAGCTCTAGGCATGTAGAGGGCAGTTGGCAAGTGTTTGTAAATGGGAATGCCAGAAAATACGGAAGGAAATGAAAGAATGAGTGAATGAATGAATGATTGGGAGTGTGTGCATGAAGGAATGAGTAACTCAATGAACCAGTGTGTTGAAGCAGCCAATGCTGGCGTGTAATCCTTTTCAATCTGGAAAACATCTCCACTGAAGGCCATAGGGGAAGTGGGAGAGGAGTGAGGAGAGAGGCTGCATTTGCTTCATTGTCACCTTTTGGACTCACCTGTCCTTCAAACCAACCCACCCAGCCTGGAACTAAAGTTCTGTATTGTGAACTTCACCTCTTACATGTGTTCTCAGGGCTGTTCAGCCACAATCTGCCAAGGAAGGGCTGTGGGAACACAGCCAGAAAGGCTGTTACAGCAAGATGTTGAGCCTTATTGTGCAAATACACTTCAGCACTCCAGCACTCGCCAAGTTAAAAAAATAATAGTAATAAAAAGGAGGATTTCTTAGGCTCTGTCCAGGCAGCAGATCCAAAGTGCCAATTTGGCACCTGGCCACTTGATAAGAGCATGTGTTTAAGGGCCAAACTGACATTTCAGAGTAGCATTAAAATCTAATATATTTATCTACGTAGCTC
>NW_012149230.1:1501003-1502702 GCF_000956105.1 Propithecus coquereli
GGAAAAATGTGCAAGGTCTCTTGATGCAAAAACTCAGAAGTGGCCTACCATGGCTTATGACTCCTTTTGGCTAAATTAAGTCACATTTTCAAATGTCAGGGCAACTGCAAATTCAAAGGGCAAAGCACGAAGACAAGGAGTAGCAGGGGACTTGGAGCATCATGCAATCCACCCATTCCTCTCTTTCACCAGGAAATGTTTTACTTTTTAACTTCAATTCAAAGTTCAGTATCCTGCCTCCCAACCAGCTTTTAAGAACAACCTGTTGCTGTTGGATTTTGAAACAACTTTACTGATCCAAAAATCCTGTCTTGATTCCCGATAAATCACTTAATTGGAAATCAGTTTAAAAGATTTTTTTCCTTCTCCTCCCTAGACAAGTATTTTAAGCAACTTTCTATGTGTCTTATACACAAACGCAAAAGTACACAAACAACATTTATAAGAATAATGGTACACTTAAAACACCCTAGACAAAAAACTACTGTATAAATATAAAGGATTGTTTTACCTTCCACAATGCCATTTTCTTTCTTTTCCTAAGTTTTGCTTCAACTCTGCATAGGGAGTTGAAGACAGCCGTGCACCGAGGAATGGACAGAAGAACTAAGTGTTGTTCTACTTCCTTCTTCAGTTGGGGTTATTCTTCCTACTGTCTTGCATCTTACTTGATGTTATGGGTTGAATTGTGTCCTCCAACAATGATATGTTGAAATCCTTACCCCAGTACCTAGGAATGTGATCTTACTGAAAATAGGATCATCGCAGACCTAATTATTTAAGTTAAGAGGCCATACTGGAGTAGGCCCTTTATTCTCATATGACTGGTCTTCCTGCAAGACAAACTGAAGACACGGGGAGAGACTGCTGTGTGATGACAAGAGGCAGAGACTGGAGTGATGCAGCTGCAGCCAGGGGACACCAAGGTTGGCAGCCACCACCCAAAGCCAGGAAGAGACAAAGAAGGATTCTACCCAGTCTTGGGGACTAACGCCGTGATTTAGGACTTCTGGCCTCTAGAACTAGGCTAGAGTCAACTCTGTTGTTCTAAGCCACTGAGTTTCTGCTACTTCGTTACAGCAGCCCCAGGAAACTTACATAATTGGGTATAAGAATTGAGTTTCTGGCTGTAGGTTCCAACATGCCATCAAAGTCTTAATGGGAGTTGTACAGGTGTTGTAGGAAGGGGGCATTATGGTTTTGCCCCACTTGTCAGGTGCCTGCCATGCACAGCAGGGCCCCAGAGTAGGAGTGGGCAGAGAGGAGCCCTTGTGTCGTACCCCAGCCGGCTGAGGCTGAGGGAAATGGCTATAGAGTCACCCTGATCTCCACCCTTCTCTGCTCTGTGCTTTCTCCCAATGAACTAGAAGAATTAGCTATGTCATGGACTAGGTAAAATATATAGTTAAATTGTGGAACTTAATAAGCAGATTCTCATAAATGGGGCTGACTCTTTGGGGTCTACTATTCAATGCTTCTTGCTCTGAGGTGTCCTGAGCTGTTTCAGTCATTAATTCACTCACTGGACACATTTTCACTGAGCACCTAATACAAGCCAGGCATTATTCTAAATGCTGCGGAAAAAGCAGTGAACAGGAAAAATTAAGAATTTCTGCTCTGGCCAGGCGCGGCGGCTGACGCCTATAATCCTAGCACTCTGGGAGGCCGAGGCAGGTGGATCGCTCACGGTCAGGAGTTC
>NW_012149230.1:1502838-1504538 GCF_000956105.1 Propithecus coquereli
TGGAGGAGTGCTGGGAAGAAAACGTGAAGAGTGTCTACTTCTTGTGGGATATATGTGGGATATGTAGCATGCTCGGAGGAAGAGCTGACAACAATCCAGGAGTACTGAAGAGGTGAGCCTCAAAGAGAAGCTATAGAATTAATTCATTTCACTCGACATATACTCACGGAGCTCCCTGTGTGTGTCAGGTGCTCTCTCCTTCTGGACATAGAGAAATGGCTATTAAGTAGGCCCTGACATCTAAGTGCTCATATTCTAATAAAAGAGACACATATACAAGAAAATCATCGCAATTATGTGACATGAGAGTGCTGACAGGGGTAAGAATTTGTCGGAACAAAGGAGGCAGTGAGAACTCAACTTGGGAGGGGAAGAAAGGTATTTTGAAGGATAAGTAAGAGTTGCCCAGGTGAATGAATAGGGGGAAAATATTTCAGAGCACTGGAACAGCATACGGTAAGACAACCCTATTAGGTTAAGGCACGAACAAGGTCTGGATGGATGAGTGCCAAGATAAAAGGGTTGGATTGGGTGAATAAAATTTAATGGTGACTTGGTTTCCCTCAACGGTCTGGTCCATTTCTTTATTATTTCCAAGCTGCCCCCATACCAAGTGTCAAACTGAAGCAAATTATTTTCTATACTGTCTTTCTAGAGCAGGGGTCTTCAACTTTGGGTGTATATCAGAATCTCCTGGAGAGGTTTGGAAGCACAGGATGCCTGGGCCTCACCCTAGACCAATGAAGTCAGAGTCTGGGTGAAGGGAGATGTAGACGTTGGCATTGATATCTTACAAATGTCAACGAGGTGACTCTGTGAGGGAGAGACCACTGGGTCTCAAACTTTAGTGGGTGTTAGCATCACCTGCCAGGCTAGTTACAACACAGACTGCTGGGCCCCCATCCCTGGGGTGTCTGATTCAGTAAACCTGAGAATGGGCCTGAGAGCTTGCATTTCCAACAAATTCTCAGGGGACTTTGAATTTTTAACAGTGAGATAATAAAGAAAGTAAGGGGTGTATAAAGTACTAATTACCACAAAAGAGCACCTTAGAATAGCAGCCATGAGTAAACCAGAAATAATTTGCATTTCTTTCTCCTTACCCGTGGGTCATTTTCCTTGTGTCAGTTAATGATCACCAAAATAATGCTGTGTAACAAACTTCCCCAAAACTCAGTGACTCTCTCAACCTCCTCCTTGGACCAGGGGGCAAGCCTGGGAAAGTCTCCTAGTGTCAACAATGGAAACAAACAAAAAAAACCAAAACAATGAAGGAAAAATGTGCAAGGTCTCTTGATGCAAAAACTCAGAAGTGGCCTACCATGGCTTATGACTCCTTTTGGCTAAATTAAGTCACATTTTCAAATGTCAGGGCAACTGCAAATTCAAAGGGCAAAGCACGAAGACAAGGAGTAGCAGGGGACTTGGAGCATCATGCAATCCACCCATTCCTCTCCTTCACCAGGAAATGTTTTACTTTTTAACTTCAATTCAAAGTTCAGTATCCTGCCTCCCAATCAGCTTTTAAGAACAACCTGTTGCTGTTGGATTTTGAAACAACTTTACTGATCCAAAAATCCTGTCTTGATTCCCGATAAATCACTTAATTGGAAATCAGTTTAAAAGATTTTTTTCCTTCTCCTCCCTAGACAAGTATTTTAAGCAACTTTCTATGTGTCTTATACACAAACGCAAAAGTA
>NW_012149230.1:1518388-1518892 GCF_000956105.1 Propithecus coquereli
ACCCAGGCGACAAAGAGAAACTCTGTCTCAAAAAAAAAAAAAAAAAAAGAAAGAAAGAAAAGAAAAAGAAAAAGAAAGTTTATGAAGCAGATATAATGTATGGCCTGGGCAACCTTAGGAGGCAGTTTGTAAGTGTGAAGCAATTAACATGTAATTAATTATTAATCGCATGTTGTAGATTTCAAGGAATTCATGGGAGAGAGGAAGAATCTAGTCAAATATCTGGCCTTAGCTAGAATGTTTAGGGGGAGGATGGGAGAGAGACAGAGAGAGGGAGAGAGAGGTACCCAAGCAGGAAGAATATTAATGACAGGCTTGTGGTGGAACGTGGCACGGCCTACATCGGTTTGAGGGGAATGGAGGGTTCTCATATTTGGGAGCAACAGAAAACAAAATTAGAAAAGCTTATTGAAGAAAGGCCTAACCAGGCAGGCAAACATGTTTATCCTTGTTGCAGATGGCCCTAGAGCACCACTGTCGGTTTTTAAGCATAAGCAGGGAAAA
>NW_012149230.1:1518942-1520861 GCF_000956105.1 Propithecus coquereli
GAGAAAACATGAGAGAGAGATTAGAGATAAAAAAGAAAGTACTAGACACTTACAAAGCTATTAATTATACATCGCCATGTGGTAAGATTATGGAAGATTTTTAATTTTCCTCTTTTTGCTTCTGTTTTTTTCAAAATTTTGTCATCAATGAACATGTGCTACCTTTGTAATGAAAGGAATAAACTTGTTTTTCTTTTTAAAAAGTGTGTAGACTAGTGTGTATTACAGGAAAAAGCCAATTTCAGTACCTAGAAGTAAGAGTTTTCCAGTATTATATTTTGTTCCAAAGAGTAAAGGGAATTTTCTTCTCTCTTCTTAGGGTTAGTGACAGGCAAGGAACTCCCTTCCAAGGGAGAGGCCACGCCCACCTTCGGCTTTCATCTAATTTAAGAGCTCTGTTTCTTCACCCTGCCACCTCCCTCATCTTTTTTAAGAGATCTGAGAACTATTAAAAAAAATGCCCAATAAAATGCGAGCCTTTCATTTGTCTTATTTTCCTGGGTTGTATGTAGTCTTCTGGTGGAACCCAAATCCAACCTACCATCAGATGTTTTAATGAATAAGACTGCTTTAACGGAGTTATACCAAGTATAGCAATTTAAACTAAATTATTTTAGGATTTCTCCCAAGCTGCGGGGGGGAGGGTGAGCTCAAGAAGCTACCTTGGGAATTATCCGGAAATCTCCCCAAAGCTGCCACTCGGGGGAAACTAAGTGTCAATGTCTGGTGGCTGAACTCGAAGTCTGCACCGCAGGAATCCTCCAGGCCAGTGAAGACGAGGCGCCTGGAAAATAGTCCCGGAGTTAGAGAACTAGCGCTGGGGGAAAACCAGCATGATCACTTCATCCCAAAAAGAGAGTTTGGCCTAAACGTCACTGTTCAAATGCTCACAGGTTACGATGAAGAATAAGAGCACACGGGATTTTAAGAGATTTTAAGGTGGAGGCAAACCTCCTGGCGGCGCAGGGTTTAGGGAATCAGGAATGAGACGCCGCAGCGTGCACGGCGTTTCTCCCACGCTCCCGGCGCTGGGGTTCGGCTGCGGGCGCACAGGTGCACCCTTGGGGGTCTCGGAGAGCCAGGAGCCACGAAAATATTGAACAATTTTGCAAATGTCTTGGGATCAGCAAAAAGTCTTCAACTATTTTTCAAGTGTTTTGAGATCCACTAAAATCCAACTGTGGTTTGTTCCAGAGAACTTTTTCCTTTAAATTGTTTATGCTTGTTTAGTTTAAGAAAAACATAAGCTCGGTGTTTCTGGGTTCATTTACACTTCGCTCGTTAGGTGGGTTTGTGAGCCCGCTCAGTGTTCAGACGCCTTGTGGGGTTCGAAGGAAGTTTCCTCTCTGCTGAGGAGATGCATTTGGTTAGCGCGAAACAGAAGCCGAAACTGCAAAAAGCCTTTGGCTCTGAGCTCTCTTCACAACAGAAGAAATTCGAGCAGAGTCTAAACTTGACGATCCTCCAGTGCGCCCCCAGGTTCTTAGACTGAATTTGTGTTTGAGTGTCAATGTTTCCCTCTGGTTGTCTGGCTGAAACCCGTAGGTTTGCTTGAACATGGA
Organism: Propithecus coquereli; assembly: GCF_000956105.1. Classification (NCBI taxonomy): domain Eukaryota; kingdom Metazoa; phylum Chordata; class Mammalia; order Primates; family Indriidae; genus Propithecus; species Propithecus coquereli. The sequence continues at coordinate 1,520,505 of NW_012149230.1, forward strand.
GGGGGTGTTAGAATTAGGACTGATCTCAGATAGATGGTCTTGCTAGATGAAGCTCTGCTAGGGATACACAGAGGTAGAAGGTTCAGAACATCAGCTTGGATAAGCCTGGCTGTCTTATCTAATTTTTATCCAGTGCTAAGCTAAATGGCCTAAATGTTTAACTCTGGTAAATGTCAGTCATTCAACATCTATGTCTTTGTTCTTGCTGTGGGCACTGAACTACGCTGGTTAGAAAGTTTATGAAACAGGCTGGGCGCGGTGGCTCACACCTGTAATCCTAGCACCCTGGGAGGCTGAGGCGGGAGGATCGCTTGAGCTCAGGAGTTCAAGATCAGTCTGAGCAAGGGCTAGACCCCG
>NW_012149230.1:1521596-1531897 GCF_000956105.1 Propithecus coquereli
TCATGTGCACACAAAATGTTGGTACCTCATCTCAGATAGCCTTTTGAGATGTTTGCATTGGCTTATATATTAGGATGAACTGTACAAAGTCATTGTTTTGGGCCATCATTAATAGTCAGATATTGGCAATTTCACATGGTTCAACTTAGTAATGAAAAAATTCAGAGGTATAGAGACTTCAGGTAAGGCTTGATTCAGCTGCTCAGTGATGCCACCTAGATCCTAGTTCCTATGTCTTTCTCTCTCCTCTCTGCTTTTACCGCATCTCCCCCAAAAGCTGGCTCCTCTCACACTCACACGGGGAGAGCAGCAAATTGCAGCTCCTTTGGAAAAAAGAGAAATGGTTTTCCCGAAAGCTCCTGTGGTAAATTTCTCCACTCAGCTCCTTGGCCTGAAATGAAATGTTCATCACTGAACCAAAGACAGCGTCCAGGCAATAGGATGAAGGAATTGTATGAAGCCAATTAGGGCTTAGCTCAGAGCTGAGGGTGGGTTCGATCTCACCCAAAGTCATATGGCTTTAAAATGTGAGGTTCCAATGGGAAAGGGGGAAGAGGCAACGGATGTGAGAAAGCAACCAACAAGTGCCCACTGCGACATTACTCGACTACCGTGTTCACCTTTTCCTGCTACAGCATCGCTCCCTGCAGAACCAGGAGGACCCTCTAGCTGAGGGGGCTCTGCCAGATACCACAGACCAGCGACTCGGTCTGGGAGAAGTATCGGGTAGGGAGAGATCAGGAGCAGGGAAGACAAACAAGCCTGAGGAAAGCAGCCAGACAGTCCTGCTCTGAGAAATAGCAATTGAAGACCTGAGGAACAGCAGGGAGAAAGCCGGCTCTGCACCCAGCGCTTAGGCTTGTCTTGCACCCCTGTGGTTGAGGAGATCTGGGTGCAATGGAATTCAGAAATGGTCAGAGGCACATATATGTACCGATTTCTCACTGATTCAAGGGAGGAGTTATTAAGACCACAGAAGGTCCTGATAATTATGTGATCGTTGAAATGGCACAAATAAAACAGTCCACAGAATTGCAGCTCTTACGGACAGGGATAGAATAAGATTCCCCATCTTGGCACTGATATTCATTGGCACTGCACAATATTGTCATAGTCCTTCTGATGGCACATAGTAGATTACCCTTCAAACTCCAGCGCAATACTGCCAGGCCTCTTTCTCAGGTTGTAACCAATACCCCGGAGCCCACTCCATCTTGAGAAGATTATTTTTGCCTTAGTTCATTACCGGATACTGTACCTCCTCGAAACTCATCTGCAACGTTCCTGCCTGTTAACACAGCCTACGAACTCTGCCTGCCATCAGCGAGGCAAGGCACTTTCTGGATAACTTTGTGCCATCTGCCACTTTAAAGATTTCATGGTGCCTGTTTGTCTGGATCATTTATTTGGGGAAAAAAAAAAAAGTTAAACGAGAACAGTACCCACACCCGTCTCTGGGGAGAATCCTGTTTTCCACCCACTGGGCATCAAAGCTAATCTTCGGTGACTTATAGCTGTTCTCTCTCTGGTGCCGTATTTAGCTTCTTTTGCTGCCATTGCACCTGGAGTTGTTACAAATTCTGCTTTGTTTTTAGGTGCAACAGTCACAGGACAGTCAGTATAAAATAAGACAGGTGTTTGTATCATAAAACAAACCAATGGCCTCAAAAGAGAGTTGGTGGCTTCCTTTTTATTTTTTCCCCCCTGATTTCTTCAAGCGCCCGGGCCCCACCAGGCACCATGCGCCCCACCAGGGAGACAGCTGGCTGGGCAAGACCAAAGAGAGCCGTCAGCTGGACATTTATTTTATGATGACTCAACAGCTCCGCAATAAGTAATAAAAAAATCGACTTTAACCACTCTTTCTAAATGTGCTCCAGCCTGTGACTAGTTTGCACTGTTTTCATGAGTGTGTAGACCCCAAGGCAGGCTTTTCCTCCAAATGCCCCAAGAGCAATTAAAGAGTAAATAGGGTTGACAGATGCTGGGAACTGGCAAGCCAGCCAGGGAAACACTGATCTAACCAGATGTGTGGGTGCATTGAGAGCAATCTCAGCATCTGTAAAACTGCATAGATTAAGATCCGAAAAGAGGGTCCGGGTGGTCAGGAGGTGGGAGGTGGAGGCAGATGAGAGGACGCCGAGCTCAGCAAGTTTCCAGTTCACTCACCCTGCACTTGCTGACATCAAGCAAGAGTGTCTTGCTTAGAAAAAGAGCATCTTACCTGTGATGCCAGTCCAAACATCTCCTTCACTGTGGAGGTAGCTCCTCACGCAGGAAGAATTCACTGTCATTTCTTGTAACTAAGGGCCTCAAGCTTACATCCTGCTAAGACATAGTCTGGCCCTACTTGCCCTATTTGCTTATTATCAATACTGATGGAAACACTATTACAGAAAGAATCCATCTTCCTAGTACCAATAAAATGCAAAGTAAGGCAATAATATACCATCTTTCACCTGCTAGATAGACTACCTTTTTTTAATGGTAGCATTTGATGCCAGAAAGGGTGTGGGGTACATTGGTGTAGCATCTGAGAAACAATTTGACAATACATATCAAGAGCTTCAAAAATAGGCCTTTTGTCCTCATAATTCCAATTTCAAGCACTGTCCTGCAAAAGTAATCAAAGGTTCCAATCACAGTAATAGGATACTGGTGAACAAGGAAAAAAATTCTAAATTATTAAATATTTATGTTACATCCATATATTAGAACATTATGCAGCCACCCTACATTGTGTTTTGTCTGGCCTTACCTATGCCACTAAGGAATGGTAATCGAATAAAGCAGGATGTGTACACACCAAGCGGCACACATTGAGGAGCCCAGCATGCATGGATGGGTGTATGAGTGTGCTTTTCAAAGTAAAAAGACATTTCTTTAAACACTTATTTATTTTTCTCAGTTTCCTGAAATAAGAATGTGTTCCTTAAAAGAAAAAAATGTGATCATGAACGTTTCCCTTCCTTGCTTTCTTGAAACAACAAAGATGTATTAAGCCAATAACTTAAACACCGTTGAAAATACTCCATCAATCAAAAGAAACCTGCAAGTGCTCCATCCTGAGGTTCTTCTCCCTGAGGATGCACACTGAGGATGGCAGAGCGTGGGATAAAGTCCTTGCCAGGTGGCCCCCTGTCCTCACAGCTGGGCTGCGTGGATGACAACCACAGGTCTCTAGGGCTGCCCTAGCTTTAGAAGGGGGGATTTAAGCACTTCCTATCTGATGCCCTGCACTCCTAAGCAAACCTGCATGTTCCAGATCTGACAACTGGATTTCTGCCTCATTCATGTGGTCCACTCCCCATCCTATGCCTCACTGGTGCCTTTGATCGGTGAGCCGAAGTCCCCGTAGCTTGTCCCTCCAGCACTATATGGACCCAGCCTGGTTTTTGCTGGCTAGTGAGCCACTTTTTTAAAAAATTTTATTTTTTTATCACTTTTATTTATATACATATATTTTACTTTTTATTTTATTACATATTTTTAAAACTCTTTATTTAGCAATCCACTTATTTCTCACTTTCTTCCTGGTCCTAATTATCTGCCTGGATTGACAAGATCTTTGCCCCCCGCCCCCTCCCAGGGAATCTTCAAGGCTGCTCTCTGCTAGGCTATTCCTTCACCCCAGCTGACGAAATGTTCATTCTCTCCCTGGGTTCTCTCAGCCCCTGCCCTGCCAGACTTCCCCAGGTGCTGATAGCAGGTAGGAGGCTCTTGGACCCTGGTGGGCTATAGCTCTGGGTCTCAGCCCTTCCCAGCCTGCATGTCGCACTGCAGGCAAGAAGACAGGCCTGGCGTTTTCCCAAGACATGGCACTCCTTGCCATTCTACCCGAGTCTATTCTCGAAGTAGGTTTCCTTTTGGATACATTCTAAGTGCACTTGACTTCTTTTTTACAAAGGGCATCCTTTCATAATTCATAATTACAATTCAGCTTATTGGACACTTGGTAAAACCTCTATGTCAGATTTTTCTGAAATAAATTGCAAGAGTTTCCCAAAATATATTTTATAAGGAACAAGCAGGATTCAGACCAATTACATTTCTGTCTTGACTATATGCTTTCCTTACATGGCAATGGAATTGCACAGAGAATTTTGTCCAAAAGTGGAATAGACAGCCTGGTGCATTTGGGGGTGTCAGAGGTGTCTGGGTGAATGTACCCATGAAGGGAGGGCGATGCAAACAGCGGAAGAGAGAACAGGAGAAGTGGGTGGGGAATTCGATGAGAGTTTCCCTGACACTCTGATTCCCTTGTCAGAACTCAACCTTCACGTGGACTTTAGGCTTGTCAACCTCCTCCAGAACCTGGATCCATTACGTTCCACAAACATCCACCGAGCACCTGCTGTGGACTAGACACCACGGCAAGGAGCGAGGCTGCCAGACATGCTCATTGGGAAGCTACTGCTGCACTTAAGCCTCCCAGAAAAATATCTACTGATGAGTTTAATCTTTTGCCACTCTGCCCAAGCACCCCCCAAGGGGCAGCTGTTTGCTGGTGACACTTGCCATTCTCACGGCGCCCCCTGGTCACTTTCAGACTATGAAAAAAACATTCAAGTTATCTGTGATCACAAAACATAGTCCTCATTTCAGTAATTAAAATCTCCAGGTCTGGGTAACAATTAAAATTCTGAATTTTTGCACATAGTAGGCGCTATAGATAAATCTTGCTTTCCCCAGCTCACGCTGTTATAGCTTTAAGGGCAGAAGCAGGTGGAATTTTTCTCCAGTCTCTTAATTCCTTCCTCCCACTCAGCTCTCTCTGCTCTTCCAAGCTTGAATCGGGGGAGGAAGAAGAGATAATGGGGACCGGAAGCCCTTTCTTGCCTGGCGCCAGTTGATGTGCTGTTGCTTTCCTCTGGCTGTGGAAAGTCTTTAAACCAGCCTCTTTGCCTCCTAATTCTCTTTGTGGGTTCCTAGGATACAGATTCCTTGGTACAGGTATGTGCACATCCTTCAGCTGTCACTGGTGGGTATCTGATGCCAGGCCCAGCTTCCTTCCACTGAGACCCACTCTGCTCTCCAGGTGGCCCCTTGGGCAGAGCCTAAAGCTTTCCCAGGATTCAGCCCAACGGAAGACCTTACTCCACGTCATCTGGCAGCATTGCCATTTTACACAGTAGGGAGTTTGGACCCAGGAATAACACGAGGAGCTCCCACTTACTGAGCACCTACTGCGTACAAGGCACTGAGCCAAGATATTTACGGGCATCAGTTTGTTTACTTTACACAACAACCAACACATGGCGCCAAGGCAATGCTCTGCCCATTTTAAAAAATGAAGAAATGCAAACTGGGAGAATGGAAGATCTCCGACTCCCAAGGCGGGCTCTGGCTTCAGTCTTCCTGATTGCCTGCTTTGGCAGAAAGGGAGCCAAATAATCTCCTTCTTCCTAAAGACGAAAAGGACTTTACTCAAAGACAACACAACATTAGAAATATTTTGCTATACTGCTATCTGGTTTATGCCAGGAGAAACAAGTTAACAAAAACTAAATCCTCAGGGATCTAGGAAATATTTATCCCAACCAAAATTATTGTCGTTCAGATTTTTAGGGGATGTTTTAGTTAATCATTCTGGCAGCGTTTCTAGGATACGGTGAGTCTTAGCACTAAATATACTGTGCAAACCGAATTTAGATTCTCCTTAAATAGCTGTAGTAGTGATGTGGCAATATCTATCGGCAATGATGTTCAGCCTAAAACTCTCCCCCGCCACGTTACATCAGAACATGGGGGTCCCAGCCTCTCTGAGCTCCCCGCGGGCAGGAAACATGTCTTTACCCCTCTGTTCTGAGCACCTAGCATTGTGCCTGGTATACAGTAAGTGCTTAATTCATACCCGTTGAGTGCGTGTTGAAAGAATTTGTACCAGTACTCGTAAAGAGAGTGATTTCTCAGGTTACCTTTCTCCCACTTCCGAGAGAGCAGAAGACCAACGTCAGGCTTATGGGCAAAGGTTCCGGCCTTGGCCTTGGGCCAGGTTTATTTACACGTTTTTAGAAATCCTCACGATCGCCTCTGAGAAGATGTCCTTATGTGAGATGCTAAATCAGTACCACGATCAATCTGGCTGAGAGGTGTCTGACACACTGTTTAAGGTCCTGCAGGTAAATGGAGAGGACAGCCCTGGGCCACCACCCCAGCCTGGGGTTGTCAGGCCGGCTCATAAACACTGTAGCAGACAGGCAGCAGGGGCAGCAGTTTGAGCAATAGTTAAGAGGCCGCATGTGTGAAGTGACCTCCCTACTTCTCTCAAGAACAGACAACGCAGGCCCTAGTGCCTCTCACGTCATGGGTGAAGGATGACGAAATGTAACCTGTAATAATGTGGATCCAGCACCAGAAAAAGGACATTAGGTAAAACCTAGGAAATCCAAATAAAGAATGGACCTCAGTTAATAATAATATATCCACAGTGGTTCATCAGTTGTAAAAAACGTATCGCACTAGTGCAAGATGCCAATAACAGGGGAAGCTGGGCATGGGGTACATGGAAACTCTTTGTACTATCTTTGCAGTTTTTCTGTAAATCGAAAACTGTTCTAAGAAATAGTGTGCAACCACACTCTGCTGGGAAGGAGTGGCCAACAGAGCGCCGTGCCGTGTGCAGCCTGCGCCTGCCCACAGGCCTCCAGCCTGGCAGAAAAGCCGTGACCCCTCCGCTCACCAGAGCCCGGCAGTGCTGGGCGGGGACCCAGCACCCCCTGGGAAAATCCGTCCCTACTGCTAGGAGTAGAGAAACATAGACACCCACTCCCTACCCCTCAACCTCAAATCCCTGGAAGAATGAAAAGGCAAAAATCAGTACTTGGAAAAAAGTAGACGCTGTGAAACAGACAGACTTAGAGAAACAAGAAAAAAATCAATGTCACGTCTGATTGTTGGAATAGGGGAATAAGGTGTGATCATATCGAGAAACCCCTGCCAGGTCGAAACACAGAGCTGACAGCCTGAGAGCTCTCAGGTGTCCCCTCCTAGACGGTGTCACATTTCGGTTTATCCGTGAAAGTTTAGAGGATGGACTGGTCCCCCTCAGGAGAACAGGACATGCTACACCAGGGGACGGCTCCGGTGTCTGGAAATAACAAAAGGGGCAGGGATGAGCCTGTGCTTTGTAGCAGGGGCTTCCTTTAAAGATAATGTGGCACTTTCCGAAGTGCATGTTAAAAGCTCATCTTGAAAAATGGGATCAAAACGTCTCCTTGTCTTGGCCGTATTTAATCCCCCTGGGCTTCCTTAGAATGCAAAATAAAATCTATAAGGTTTCAAATAAAGTTTATGTTTAGAATACATTTTTTAAAAAAATTTTGCTAATTTTTGCCTTTTCTCAGTTGTTATTGATTATTGTTTTTTTGTCTTATTCGCCAAGAAAAGAGAAAATCCCATTTTCCCTAAAGCTCAGAAATGTGAAAGAGACGAGTAGGTGAGAAAGAGCCACTGTAAATCACATGTCGGTTCACGCAAACTATTGTGTGTGAACCCTTCTGCACACAGAGCAACCTAAAGGTACACAGCGAAAGGCAATACATTTCCATCCCAAACTGGGACAAGGGAAATAGGGAAAAAACTAACAGATTATTAATACTAATATTTAGAAAATGGTAGAGAATCCACAAATGAATTTACTAGTGCCTAAAATCCTGCATTCTGTTTTGTTTAACTTACAACTTTTCTTTTTTTTTTTTTTTTAATGTGCACAATATTACCAGGCAGGAGAGACAGCTCTGGACCAAAATGGTTTAATACACTGTGTAGAAGGGAAAGGCCTAAAGAAAAAGCAGATGGCGCCCCTCCTGCAGGAGTCGTACAATTTCATGGTACATTTTCTCTTCATGGCTTCACTGAAATTCAAGCCCAGGGGCCAATTCTTTCTGGCAGTGGATGGTCTGGGCTCAGCGGGGGAGGTGGGCAGCAGAAAGGAGGGGGGATCTTAACAACAGGGTGGGACCCTGGAGGTCTCCTCTTCTTAGTGAGTGTACACTCTGATTCCCTCAACCAGTGACTTCCTTGGTGTCAACCTCGCCAAAGCCCACAATGGTCCCACCAGCCCCAGCTCTGCCTGGTCCACAATCCACCTTCTCTTTGTGTCAACTTCATTTGCAAACTTACCTTTCTGACTGGGGTCACACAAGTCAAAGGTCAGTGGCCAGCTTACAGATGGACGCCCTTTAGGTCAGCACCTGGTCGTTGAGGACAGCAGGGGCTGTGCATGGCTAGATTCCCCCAGCAGAGCATGTGGGTGTGTAGCTGCTCTGTACGTGTAGTAGGTAGTGGTAGGGAAACAGATGAACTGAATCACGAGAACATAGTTCTCCAAACATGGTCCCTGGACCAGCAGCATCGGCACCACCTGGGAACTTGTTAGAAATGGAAGTTCCCAGACTCCGCCCACAGCTACTGAATCAGAAACTCTGAGGGTGGGGTCTGGCAAGCTGTGTCCTCGCAGCCCTCCAGGGGACTCTGATGCGCTGAAGTTTGGGAACCACTGGCCTGGAATAAGGCCACATGTCTTCAAGCTCAACGCAGTAGAGACGGATGATAAAGGCAAATTTTATCTCCTTAGAAAGACTACAGGCCAATTTCCATCAGTGGATGAATGAGTAAGCAAAATGTGGTTACACAGAAAATGGAATATTATTTGGCCTTAAAAAGGAAAGAAATTTTGACAACATCATGTGACAGGGATGAGCCTTGAAGACATTATGTTAAGTAAACTGAGCCAGCCACAAAAGAACAAATGCTTTTGATTCTACTTCTGTGAGGTATCTAGAGAAGTTGAATTGGTAGAGACAAAAAGTAGATTAGAGGTTACCAAGGGCTTGGGAGAGAGAAGATAGGAAGTTATCGTTTAATGGATAATAGAATTTTAGTTTTGGAAGATAAAATACAGGTCGGGATATGAATAGTAGTGGGGATTGCACAACATTCTGAGTGTATTTAATGCCACTGAAATAGACACCGAAAAATGGTTAAAAAGGTAAATTTTATGTTATGTAGCTTTTACGACAATTGAGTACAGAAAGATTGTGGGATCAGAAGGACATGGGACTCCAGCCAAGGTCCCCCTCCCCGTCTTCACTCAGTGAGGATGTTGTGTGGCCCCTGTAGGGAAGTTGCCAGAACAGGCTTGTAGGAAGGGTGTCCCTGCCAGTAAGAGAAAAGGGCGGTGACTTGGCCAGCTCAGCCACACCCAGAAAGGAAGCATCCGTCACAGCTGGGCTCAACTCTCTGAGTGCTGCCCTCCATGCGTCCTATGGCCCAGGAAATTCAGAAAGAGTGACTTGGGAGCTGTACAGCGCCAGGCAAGAGTCCCATCTGGGCCTTCAGGCAGCGGGCAGACCCCGACCTTACGAAAGACCAAGAAGTGGCCCACACTGCCCACAGAAAGGCCGCCACCTTCCTTTGGAGTAGATGGAGCACTCATCAAGGAAGCTGCATCTCTACGGGTCTGCAAATGTGGGCAGTCACGCCCGCCAAGGAAGGGACGGCAGTCCTGGGTGGTCACAACGAACACAAAAAAGGAGGCAGTCGCCACAGCCATGCCGTTCCTGGCTGCACGGCTTCCTTTAACTCATGGAAGGTTTCCGCCTGTGCCTCACAAACCACTAGAGGTCTACTCTGGCAAAATGCAAATTTTCTTTTGCCTTTTATTCTGTAAGCAGAACATTCGAACATAAGCACCTACATCTCCACAGGACCCGTCTGGGCCGCCGACACGGCTCACACGCACCTTCCCAAGTGCAGCTGAGCACGCAGAGAAACCGCCACACTTAGGGACACATTTGATAATTTAAAATAAGGAGAAGCCCAAGGATTCAGTGCCAATGCCCCACCCTTTCTGAAACCAATTTGTGCCATAAAATGGATTTCTTTAAAATAATCATTTTTGTATTTTCAATAAGATTTGACATGAGATTTTTGCAGTGAAAATAATCTGGTTATCAAAAAAGGGAGAATTTGTGATATTAAAAATAAAATATTCTAATATTTCATAATACATTTAAAGAAGTAAAAAGATTAAAAATTCTAAAAAAGTAATAAACTCACATGTGCTCATCACTCAACTTGAGAAATAGTAATAGAATGTTCCCAAAACCATAGACGTCCTCTGCATGTCCTGCCTGACTATTTCTGTCACCCTCTCCCCAAGTTTAACCATCTGGTTATGATCTTACATTGTGATTACCCCAACTTTTTTTTTTTTTTTTTTGAGACAGAGTCTTACTGTGTTGCCCAGTCTAGAGTACTGTGGCGTCATCCTAGCTCACAGCAACCTCACACTCCTG